>NC_064434.1:2142500-2395000 GCF_023343835.1 Lagopus muta
TAATGAGCTGAATAACCACCAACTTAAACACAACTCTTAGATTTTAAGAATAATTATGAGCATTTAGTTAAAAAGGTTGAAGCATGGCACAAGAAGTGCTGTGCAGTAGTACATCACTATGCAGGAGCACAGAAAAAGATTAGTACAGCTTCCATTCTGTGTGTGTCCAGTCCCTCCCTTCTGCTTAGTGACAGTTCAGCTGTCTGTTGAATTACAAGTGACTGTGTAACCACAGCCTCCGAGATTCATCTGTCACCTTACCTCTCATTATCCATGTACTGCCAGTATCTATCCTGGAGCAGGAAGCAAAGACAACTGTTTCTCAGAAACATTGCTAAAAGGAGTTTTTTAATACTGCTTATAGTGTTCTCAGTACTCTTTTAAATGATGGAGCTGTATGGACTTGGTGCATTCGAAACCAAATGCTGACTTGACTGGGTTAGTCACTGTAGGATCCACGGGTTTAGTTTGGGGGAAAAGAATGGCTTGAGACAAAGCATTTATCAGCACAGAATTAAACAGCCTCAGTAGATTGAGCTAGGAGCAGAAAATGCATCATGTGAGAGCAGTAAATAAAGCACTCGCACAGTTTAGAAGTGAATTCTATCACAGGAGCTGAGAGAAGAATCACAGAATCACAGAATCACCCGGGTTGGAAGGGACCCCAAGGATCATGTAGTTCCAACCCCCCTGCCTAGCAGGGCCACCAAACATACACATTCAGATCAGGTTGCCCAGGACCCCGTCCAACCTGGCCTTGAACACGTCCAAGGACGGGGCATCCACAACCTCCCTGGGCAGCCCGTTCCAGGGCCTAACCACTCTCCTAGTAAAGAACTTCCCCCTAGCATCCAACCTAAATCTTCCCTCCTTCAACTTAAAACCATTTCCCCTAGTCCTGCTGTCGTCAGCCCTTTTGAAGAGTTTACTCCCCTCCTGGGTGTAGGTTCCCTTCAGGTATTGATAGGCTGCAATGAGGTCACCCCGCAGCCTTCTCTTCTCCAGGCTGAACAAGCCCAACTCCCTCAGCCTGTCCTCATAGGGGAGGTGCTCCAGCCCCCTGATCATCTTAGTTGCCCTCCTCTGGACCCTTTCCAAAATCTCCATGTCTTTCTTGTACCGAGGGCTCCACACCTGGACACAGTACTCCAGGTGGGGCCTCACAAGAGCCGAGTAGAGAGGGACAATCACCTCCCTGTCCCTGCTGGCCACCCCTCTCCTGATGGAGCCCAGGATCCCATTTGCCTTTCGAGCTGCCAGAGCGCACTGCTGGCTCATGTTCAGTCTCTCGTCCATCAGGACCCCCAGGTCCTTCTCTGCCGAGCTGCTCTCAAGGACCACTCCTCCCAGCCTGTACAGGTGCCTGGGGTAAGAAGACTAACCAATCTTCTACTTGAGGATCTGGAGGAGTTGGGACTGCCTTCTGTGTTCCTAAGTTCCAACCAGTAAGTATCTGCATTAATTTGTGAAGTCTTACAATTCTTCTCTCTGTTCTGTTTTCTATTCCATATTCTTATTTTCTTACTACCCACAAGCTCAATCCTAACAGAAACAGTTTTTTGGTGCTCCAAGACTACCTAAGGCAGTACACCCCAAGACCTGAGCTAAGAGAGGGGCAGGTGTGAAATTTCACTTTTGAAGGCCTGTGCAAAAGTGGCTTGTAGCAAAGTTACTTTCAATACCATGTACACATGAACTCTGACATAATGACAGATGCAAAAAAGAAACTACTTCTTGATTCTCAAGGAATAGGTTCAGCTTCACGTAAAGGCTTAATGATAAATACTTACATTCAAAAGAAACATTTGAAATAAGAGAAGACTGTGAAATCTGCCAGCACAATGACCTTTCAATCAGGCTAAACATCAATACTGTGAAGCCATCTGAAAATTCCCTTTCAAGAGATCCCCTAACTCCTTAATGTATAAGACCCAACAGAGCAGGGACACATCAGCCCATATTACATCACTGCCCACTGTAACAATTCAGCCTCTTCACTCAGGAGAACAGCAGCAAAGGCAGAAGCTGCCAAAAGGCACAAATACTCACTGCTTTCACACATATTGCCATCTTCTGATGTTTTCTCCCTAGTGACATGACAAAGTAACAACGATAGACAGGAAGTTTTAGGTTGATATCCAGGCAGATTTTAGCCTTACAATTTTAGGAACAGTGAAGAACGAAGCCGCAGGGACAATTTTTGGGCAGCTCAAAACCAGGTTTTACTAATAGGAATAATTGGAAATATTTGTAGACATTACTGTCACACAGTCTTCAGACAAAGCAAACCAGTGTGTGGGGATTTCAGACAGTGTTTCTCAGCTTTTTAACCCTAAGACTACCACATCTGTTTCAACAAAATCCTCAGAGCAGAAAACCATCTCAGTGTTAGCTCAATTAACTGATGACTTCTGTCCTATGGCAGTTATTTTTTCTTACCCTGCTTACTGGCTTACAGGTATGGGAATGCCCAGGCAGGTGGTTTGTTATGGGGCTTTTTTAAGGCACAGTAGCACGGAAACCTAATGTGAGCCCTGTGCTTGGCTTCCTGCAAAGCCCTTCTCACCTGTTGATAGCATGAAGGATTTCATCACTCTCCCCAAACTCCTGTCGGTAAGCTCCGCTCACCATTCGGTCACTGGCTTTGTGCTCCCCAAACACCTTCTTCATTGCATCTGTTATTTCTCCAACGGTGCACCTAAGATGCAGAAACAAAGTATTGATGCTATCAGGAGGCTTACAAGGAAACAGAATACAGAAATAACTGGCAGCAGCCCAACTCTTTGCTTTGCTGCAGAAGCAAAAAAATCAATTACACTCGCTTCCCCTGTGGCCCTGCAACTCTGGATGTCTGACTTGCATCTCACTACTGGAACATGCAAGAGTATTTTTAAGAAAATACTGCTCTGCTGATGTGAGAAGTGACTTTACATATGACAAGGCAGCTGGGACTGTTACATGGCAAAATACTGAGGAAATTAAATCAAGTTTTCTCACCTGGGAATTTTTTAATGCTCAGCTTGCAGGATTCTGCATTTGGACTCATATACTAAGAGTCAAAAAATACATATCAAGAAAATGAAAAAAAGAAATAGTACACACACAAAAGCAGACTGCAACCTAACTCGTTTACTGGAATTTGTTTCTCTTGACCTTGCTCTTTATATTTTAGTACTTCTTATCTGCTTCCAGCATAGCTATTTTATTGACTGAGATTTCCATGCGAGTAACAAGCTTTGTTTGCTACTTGAGACACCGTGTGTGCTAGAAATAATACACATTTTACTGCTATAGCACAATTGCCAGAAGCAAACCAGGCTGTGCTGCCTTCTCATACAAACAAATGAAACAACAGCTTGTATTACAAAGCATTTAAAATCTTGTGCTTAATGGATTCCACCCTTCCGTGTAAAATCTCACATGCAGAACTGTCCCAAAAACTGTGTTCTAATAACAATTGAGCCTACAACCAAATACTGAGGAAAGGAGTCTACTTAGAAGGGGAAAACAGCTGTGGAGGAAGAGCAGTTCACTTAGCTGCATCACAACAAACTGCTTCCTTGTGGTATGAAATGAACTGGGAGCTGGCACCATATGCCAGCATACCACCGAGCTCCTGATGAAATATATCATCAGTAATGACCAGTCAGTCAAAATATGCTATCACCTATAAGCTGCTCTTAGGTGAGATGAGGTACTCGAAAGGTTTTAATACAAATGACTCAAAGGACATTTGGTGCAACTTCTCGTCCATATACCTTCACAAGAGGATGACCAATGAACTGCAGGCAGGTTTCCTTTTGCTGTTTGCATTTCAGATCGGTTCTGTGTGATGCCCACCTTACAGTCTGCCACACAGCCAGTAGAACAGATGGATTTTCGCTGTATTAACTGGATCCCCTGTACATCTCAGAGAGGTATTTTACTTCCCGTGGCTGCCCAGCTATTTTGCTGCTCTGTCACTGGCTCACGTGCAGCATACTCAGCAAACTTAACAGTAGTTATAATCTAAAGCTACATTAATGTGAAATGGCAGAAGCAGCAAAAATCCTATCTTGAGCATGTAAGCAAGATCTCTAATGCATATCCCTGAAGGTGGTCTCTTATTTTGAGGTACCTGTCTTCAGGTTCCCCGCTTTGTCTTGAAGATAGCAGCAAGCTGAACATGCAGATTTTTACTCATGATACAGACAAAGGCTTCATCTTTTTGTCAATTCCCCTCCCCCTTTACCTTCTGGAGTTATACTTTGAAAGTTCTCTGCTCTTACCCATTTTCTTCTTCAGCATAAGAAGGAGTCAAGTCTGGACTCCAGAAGATTATACACAAAAAAAGCAACCAATGTCAAGTAATAGATGATTTATATTATCTATAAGTTTATGGATGAACTGGACTTAGCCTGGAACTCTCTTTGAATTTATTTTATTAGTAATGCCACAGAGAGCATTAGTTACAAAGCAACCTGTCCATGACTGCATCAGAACCTGCTGACATCTCTGTGTAAATCTTCATTTCACAGCATCTGTGGGGTCTCAGAAAGCTTAGCAAGTACAACCTGTGTTACACTGGCTTTTGTTTTTCAGAATATCAAAATAATCTTGTTAATGTTACTGTTGTCTGATATTAATAAAAAAGTAGAAAAACAGACTGCATAAGCATTAGATTAAGAGACTTCTTCAAGGCTGAACAGCAAGTCTGCAGCAGACTGATAAATAGGATCTGGAAATAGTGACTCCCTCTCACAATGCCAGACATCACAGCCTGCATCACAGCCTTGACATAGATACAGATCCTCCATAAACACTGGCAACTTACTCCTGTGAAAACTGCCTAAAGGCTTTCTGTGGCAGAACATACTGCTTTCTCTAGAAAATAACAAATCTTTTTCCTTCTCTTCTTTTGCAAAAGAAACATTTATGTATAGTTTATTCGGTTTTAAACCGAAGAGCAGCGTGTGCAAGCATACCTGTGTTGTGCTCTTCTGTTCCTTCTATGCAGAAAAACAAATGAAAGTTTCAAGAGATGCAGAAACAGACTACACTGAGTGTGTTCTCTTGAAAATCTCTTTGCATGTTGCCCTATGTCGAGAACTCCTTGCTCACAGTACATACAGTGCTCTTTCAGATACTCTTTATAGAGTCACAGAATGTTTAGGTTGGAAGGGACCTTTAAGATCACCAAGTTCCAACCACTCTGCTATAGGCAGGGACACCTCTCTCTAGCCCAGGTTGCTCAAAACTCCATGATCAGATGCCATAACAAAGTCATTCTGTGGTCACATCCCATACTTAGCCTACATGGCTTCAGGGCAGAGATAAATTTTGTTTCACATCTGCAGCTTACAAAGTATTAATGCTTTGACAGATAATAAAAACAAGGTCACTAAGGAAAGAAACTAGCGGGTAATTTGTCAATTTTGGTACAGAAGACATGAATTCCTGGTAAATCTAACATTATCCTCCAGTGACCTCCACAGTTCAAGGTCAGGTATAGGTAGACATGCTGCTGTACAGAAATGTATTCAAAGAGTGGCTGTTAGTGTTCAAAAAAAAGAGAATGAAGAAACTTGAGAACAAGCAAGAAGGCATTCCAAACATGAGTGATTTTGGCTTGCTCATTTCTGAGGCATTTAGTTAATTAAGGAACAGACAGATATGTTGTATTCTACAGACTGATGTTCACTTTGAAGCAGAAAATAGTCTCAAAAGCACCTTAGGTGAAAAAAAAAACAACCAAAAAACCCACCCATCTTCCATTGGGTTCTAAAGGAAGCCTCACTGCTCCATTCAAGAGGATCTTTTACACCGCTGTCTGCCTAAGGAAACATCCTCCTTCAACGATAAAAACATTTTCACACCAAGCTCTGGTGCAGGAAAAGATGAAGCAACAGACCGTGTTAGGATTGTGCACATCCCTTTTCACATCTCAGTCGCTTCTCAAGCTCCCTGACCTATGAAATGGCAGGGTGGCAGAAAAAGGCAGTTCTATCTCAAAACTGCTAAGATTCTGAGCCTGAAACAACACAACTCCTGTGTACAACATCATTTCAGATGAGATACTGTGTATTCCCATTGTTCTTCAGGAGAAATTCAAGCATAGCTTCAAGAGACTGTAAAATGCAACAGTCTTACAATATCATATGCACAAGTCTGTGTTTACTTCCATCTCCAAAATAAAGTCCAAAGGACCTCAAGACCAACCTCACTGACACCATACCCAAAAACAGTTGAAACATGAATAACAGAATGACAGAATGGTTGGGTTGGAAAGGACCTCAAGGATCACGAAGCTCCAACCCCCCTGTGCCATGCAGGGCCACCAACCTCCCCATTTCACAGCAGCCCAGGCTGCCCAGGGCCCCATCCAACCTGGCCTTGAACACCTCCAGGGATGGACGGGGCATCACAGCCTCTCTGGGCAGCTGTTCCAGCACCTCACCACTCTCATAGCAAAGAACTTCCCCCTGAAAATGAACAACCAGTTTTTAAATAGCAGCTGGATTTTCACCCTTATCTCTAATACCTTGAACGTGCTGCTTCCACTGCAAGAGCCAGGATATTGCCTTCACCTGTGGCTGCACACTGTGTTAGAGCATCAAGGCATCGCTGAGCTGCTGCGGGGTCTCTGCTGGCCTTCACCTGAAGTGCAGAAGAAAAATATTCAGCCTGAGTAAGAAATGTTACGTGCTTTGAGTGCAAAACATGGCATAGCTGTTTTCTGTCTCTGTTTTGAAATCCATATCCTCATGAGACTGTCTGAAAGGCAATGATGAACACCAAATGAACAAAAGTCAAATGGTTTTGTTGCTACTTCGTTTCCTGGGGGGTTTCCATCACTCTACTGAAATTAATGAACAGAAATCCAACTTCTCCACTGACAACTAGAGTGGATCCAAACAGATTTAAGGGTCATGCTTTAGGGAAGCCACATTTTCTGTAATGTTTACCTAAGCTCTATTTGCAATTGTAACAGCCTTCATTTTTAAGAAGGTATTTCCCACCTTATTAATCTTCTCAATCTGCTTGTTACGGACTGAAGAATTATCAATAGCCAGAACTTCAACTGCCTCCTCTTTTTCTAGCTGATATTTGTTTACTCCAACAATTACTTCAGAACCTATTTCCAGTGGAAACACAAAAAAATTTAGGATATATGTGCAGATTAGTGTGAAAAGACACAATGTTTATACGACAAGAACATTTTAAGTAATAAAACACAGTGCTTTGCTTTATAACATTTCAAATACTTGAAGAAATATAGGAAGGATTTAAGTCTATTTCCCACACTTGTGTACACACTGTGTACACAGTTGCACATACACACACCTCCACAGACACTCACTGTCTGTGTTTATGTACCTATACACAAATAAAGAACTGCATCATCATCTCCTAATATGAAGTGACTGTTAAAATGAAATGATTTTTCTGGTCTTCAGGACAAATAAACGGCTCTCAAGGAAACGGAGCCTCTTGGCCAGATGCATTCAACACTGCCACCTGCTGGCTGTCACAGTTTTACACTCAGGAACAGCAGTTTAAATGTACTACCTCAAAAAGAAAGCAGGAAAAAAACAAAAGTTCCTTTCTTTTGCCTTCTTGCTCCCTACCAGAGTCAATCCTGGCTTGCCTTCGGGCTGCACACTCTTCAATACGAAGTTTGGGAATTCCCTCAGCGACAGCTTTGGCCATTCCACCCATTTCTTCAATCTCCTCAATGAGCTGGGAAATGCAGAAGATGGAGAAAAAGAGGATTAGTAAGGTTCACAAAACAAGCTTTGCAGTTGCACAACCATCCAAATTCTAAGTACATCTAAGTATACAGTCCTGTTCTCCTAGCTCTCCGTGTCTCTGACCAGATTCTGGTATATGTTGCAAGAGATCTCAAACAAGATCATTTTTATTGCCAAAACTCCATGAATTCAGTAACAGTGCAAGGCACGTTCAACCACAATCAGTTGTTGTTTGCCCATCACAAAGGACTAAAATTGGAGACCTTGATTCTGCACTGACTTTTGCCTGTCAGTTTAATGAACTAAAAAAAGCCAGGGCCATTTGCCAGATCCTGAAGACAAGTGCTGCGTCATGGTCCAACTCTCATACAAAAGCCCATTCAACTCTAAAATACTGTGTTCAAACTACCTACAGTGAGTGATCATCAGACCATGCTTGGCACTGTCTGAAGCATCTTAGTTAACACAGTCCTAAAAGACACCTGCCAGTGCACCCCACTACACACAGCAATCTGCATGGTGCCAGCCTAGTGTCTGATCCTGTATTAGTTCATTAATTGATGTTGGGATTTGGCACTTTTGCTTAAAGGCAGAATCACTGTTTACCTGTAGGCTAAACACAGAATGGCTTGGGTTGGGAGGAACCTTAAAGCCCATCTAGTCCAAACCCCTCTGCTGTGGAAACCCAGAGTCCCACCCAACCTGGCCTTGAATGCTTCCAGGGTTGGAGCACCCACACTTCCCTGGGCAACCTCTGCCACTGCCTCTTTGGCTTCTGAGTAAAAAATTACCTCCTGACATCTCATCTAAATCTCCCCTCTTTTAGTTTAAACCCATTCCATCTTGTCCTATCGCTATCTGCCCATGTAATAAGCTGTTCTTCCTCCTGCTTATAAGCTCCCTACAAGTACTGGAAGGCTGCAATGAGGTTTCCCCCAGTCTTCTCCAAGCTGAATACACCAAGCTTTCCCAACCTTTCTTCATAGGAGAGGTGCTCCAGCCCTCTGAACATCTTTGTGGCCCTTCTCTGGATCCAATCCAACAGCTCCACATAAAGGTGGACAGTTTTATTCAGGACTGCCACCAGTCAGGCTACTCTTGGGCTATACCTTTGACATGCAACTAATAACTGACAAATGAAATATATTATTTGAAAAAAATAAAAAAGATTTTGAATCAATAGAACAACAACAGCAAAAATTCTGCATTGGCCAAACAATTTTCTGCCTTCTTACACGGCTACAAAATTTGGCTTCCAATAACCTCTAGTTTCTAAATATGAAGCAGAGTAACACACACACGAGTAGACATAAATCAAAGAACATTGTGAGTTCTAAAAAGATCAAGTCCAACTCCTGGCTCCACATAGGATCATCCAAAAAAATCAGCCCACATCTGAGAGTGTTGTCCAAACACTTCTGGAACTCCAGCAGGCTTGGTTCCCTGGAGATCCTGTTCTGCATGTACCTAAGTAGGATGGGTTGATCATTTCTTCTTCTTCATTTTTTTTCTTTAAACATACACAGAAAACACAGATTCTCTAAAATTAGGAGACTTTAGAGTGCAAAATATTTTCATTATCTGCCCTACAATGAAATATTTCCTTTCTGAAGGCAGTCTGCTGAAATGCTGATGCATCTCTCTAAACACTGTATGTACACTTTTATAAAGTTCATCTTCAAAAAAAAAAAAACCCACTGAAGATTAAGGGTTAAATAATTCCTCCCTAAGAAATTACCAAGATACGGAACAGTCATCTCTCAAAAATTCTATAGCTGCAATTTTCCTACAAAAGATAAAACAGCGTGCAAACCAACCTTCAAAGCAGCCTCATAGACATCATTGGTGAGGCACTCCATCAGGAAGGATCCCCCCCAGGGGTCTGCCACTTTTGGAATCCCTGACTCCTCCTGTATTATGATCTGTGTATTGCGAGCAATGCGAGCACTCTTCACTGTAGGCAAACCCAAAGCTTCATCAAATGAATTTGTATGCAGTGACTGGGTGCCTCCAAACACTGCAGCCATTGCTTCAATCGTAGTGCGAATAACATTGTTAAAGGGATCCTGGAAAGAAAAGGAAAGTTCTAAAGGTCTAAGCTTCTGGCACAGGGCTGAGGTATATTGATTTCATAAACACTGCTGCACATAAATGATTGCAAAATTCCCAACAGAAGAACTGTAATCGTACCAAAAGCTGAAAAACTGGGAGACATCCAATGAAATGGATGTATCGCTCAACAGTATTTCAGGCAAAGAGATTAATCAATAAAGCAAGCCAGAATTATTGATGTACAGTTAAATCGGTCACAATAATAAAGCAAAGCTCAATTGATATCGAGTTGTGTTACAAATAATTCGAAGTAGAGACGGTAGAATCCCTCCACCCCAGAATACCAAAGTCTCAGAGCACATTTGGAGAACAGGTCACGAGTCAAGATCCATTTTGGAGCCACATATGTTCAGTAATTTCACTAATGATAGTATTACACAAAGGTGGGAGCCACTGTTACAGAATCACAGAATCACAGAATTGTAGGGGTTGGAAGGGACCTCCAGAGATCATTGAGTCCAACCCCCCTGCCAAAGCAGGTTCCCTACAGCAGGGAAATTTGCTTGTAGCAAATTCACGGATACATCAATGGATGCAACAGATAATCTGGAGTACTATGCACAAAAAGGAAGTCAATACTACGAAATGCAATTTTAGCATTTAGGTTAAGATTTTTCTCGGCTTTCTTCAAACATTTCAACAGCTGCATTGAGTGCAGAAACCTTCAGAGTAAAAGAAGAACTTTCATGATCCTCAGAGAGGGGTAACTGGGTAACCTGTGCCCTAAGCCAGTGAAGAATCACTCAATGCAGGTGCCTGTAACAGCCTTCTTTAAGATATACACTACGAGAACATATTTTAATTAGGAAATAGAGTACAATTCCTAACCTGCTCAGTGAGTGACCAGCCTGAAGTCTGACAGTGAGCTCTAAGCAGCAGAGATTTGGGATTCTTGGAATTGAACTTTTTCTCTATCAAGTGAGCCCATAGCTTCCTCCCTGCTCGAAGCTTAGCTATTTCCATATAGAAATTCATGCCAATTCCCCAGAAGAAGGAGAGCCTGTAATAAGAGTACAAAAACAGGATAAAACATTAAACCAATCTAAAAACTCAATTTCAGTAAAGGACAAGACCTACAGCAAGGCCCCCGATTAATTTAATTTTACAGATTTACGTGAGGTGATAGGAATATTCCTGGACACTGCTGCCATTTGCTACAGAAGACACACATCTATGCCAATAAGCAGTCTTTGAAACAAGGTAACTGCAGGCAAACTGCCAGTGGCTATGGCTTCTGGAACTGCTAAGATGTGCCCTGGGTCTGATGAGGGGGAGCCCTGGGGGAAGAAGAGCTCCAGCACATCACTAACACAGACAGTGGCATTGCAATGCTGGGGAAAGATGCTGGACACAATGTATGTGTGTGGTTATTGCTCACAAACTACTTAGGAGCACAAGTCACTCTGCAGTCCTAAAGCTATAACTCCATTAGAACCTCTTTCAACCACTGCTTAGAGACCCTCTCACTGATTCACAAACCAACTATTACAACAAGCCTGGGCAATGCTTGGGCTTGTAAATTAGTTTTATTCGGTCCATTAAAACAGATGTAGTCTGGACCAGCTAAGTATTCTTTTTGTTTTAGTTTGGTTTTTTTGTTACAAAGTTTCAAAGGTAGGAAAATATATTTGCAGCAAGAGCCTTGCAAATATTACTTGTACGTGTAGAAATCCTGAAAAAGGTTAAAATTCAACTCTAGGAACTTTACCCAAAATGAGTTTTGTATTTAGCTCACCTTGGTGCAAATTCATCAATGGTAAGGCCGGCTTTCAGTCCAGTTCTGCAGTATTCCAAGCCATCTGCTATAGTATAAGCCAATTCCAGAATGGTATCAGCTCCTGCCTCTTGCATATGGTATCCACTGATTGAGATGGAATTAAATTTTGGCATATACTGCAAAAATAAAAAAAGTGTATTACAGCAGCAGGGAGGAGAAAACCTGGGAGTTGTGCTGACAACACTCACAAATAATCCACTATTTGTAGATTGCAAATACAACATGCTAACTGTTCTTTTCAGATGTTTATTTCGCATACATTCCCATGCTTTTACTACTTCTCAATATTTGTTGTGCTTTATTTATTATTTCTCATCATCACTCTCTTCCTCAAAGTGTCCCAACTCTCCTATGAAAATGCAACTCAAAAAACAACTGGTAGCACCGAACTTCCAGGCATAAATCCAAGGATTCACCCTTTTCCTTATCTGCTTTCTATGCTTTATTTCACCGCAGAAGGCCTTTAGGTTTTCTACCTCCTTGCTCCTGCTAACAGCTGAATAATGCTTCTTAACTATGTGGCTTCTCCCCCTGCACAACAAAAAGCCTCTCTACTCCTTGTATCCAAGTTTCCTGCTGTCTTTTCAGGCTTGTCTGAATTTGATTTGGATTTGAATTTGCTTAATCCTAACAGTTATAAATGTTTGCAAATGATTTGAGACCTTAATTTGTCTTGATCTGTCTTCCCACCTTCTTCCACAACCTCATCTTTGTTCACTATGACAGGTCTTTCTGTTCTCTGCTTCGTTCTGCAAAGCCCCTTATAAATAGTCAACCAGGTATAAAAATGAAGTAAACACACTTAAACAATGAATACCTTTGAGGTGTACTGGAAGATGTCAGCAATAATCCTCATTGATGGCTCTGGAGGGAAGATGTACGTGTTTCGGACCATGAACTCCTTCAGTATGTCGTTCTGGATTGTCCCTGTCAGCTTGGCCTGAGGCACTCCCTGCTCTTCCCCAGTTACAATGAACGTTGCCAGCACAGGGATGACTGCCCCATTCATTGTCATAGAAACTGACATTTTCTCTAAAGGAATTCCATCAAAAAGGATTTTGGTGTCTTCTACCGTATCGATGGCAACTCCAGCCATTCCAACATCGCCTCGAACTCGTGGGTTATCTGAATCGTAGCCACGATGGGTGGCTAAATCAAAAGCAACAGACAATCCCTGTTGGCCAGCTAAGTGAAGAAGAGAAAAAAAAAAGAAAAAAAAAAGATTCAGAAGTGTTAAACAGCTGCATTAGAACTGGATCTCAACTTTTTGAAAGGAGAGGCAACAGCAGGAGAAGCGGAAATGGTTTGAAGTTGAAGGAGGGCAGATTGAGGTTGGATGTCAAGGGGAAGTTGTGTGCTGTGAGAGTGGTGAGGTGCTGGAACAGCTGCCCAGAGAGGCTGTGATGCCCCGTCCATCCCTGGAGGTGTTCAAGGCCAGGTTGGATGGGGCCCTGGGCAGCCTGGGCTGCTGTGAAATGGGGAGGTTGGTGGCCCTGCATGGCACAGGGGGGTTGGAGCTTCGTGATCCTTGAGGTCTCTTCCAACCCGGGCCATTCTCTGATTGATTTAATTTTATACAGTTTATTTTCCACCACTCAGGTTTGTGCAGTAAACCCATTTTTTGTTGCTTCCTGCTCAGATTTCTCCAAAGTCATCTAATACATGGTAATTTTCAACTTGAAAAGCTTAGTTGACAAAAATATTTAGTCTTTCCATGTCAGCCACATAATCAGTTTACTATGCTTAATGCATTACTGAGCCACAAATTATAAATGTGTATACACAGGTAGTATCAGGGCTTGCAAACAGAAATACTGCTTAGCTGGAAACACAGTGTGATAAATCACACCACATTAACTTCTCTTTACTACAAATAAAACATATGAATACAGACCATTGCCGTGGTTCAAATGACATATGCAGTGAGAGAAAATTGTCCATACAGAGCAGGGAACCAGACAGTTAGAGCTCCTTGTTGCTGAGATGTGGAACCAGTACCTGAAACTCTACAAATCCCAGACATCCATCAGCACTGCAGCTCCTGAAGAAACTACACTTCATTCCTTTGCCAATCAGCTTCTTTATCATCAGCAGAACTCTTAGCTGTCAGACATCAGCCTCTATTGCTCATCTAAAAACTAGTGTTAGCCCTGAAGTACAGTGACAACTTTCAGCTGTAAGAGAGCAGACTCAGAGACTTTTACAAGTGAAAATACCTAATAGTGCTGCAAAGCAAAACCCTCTGCAGAAATACTGGGGAAACTGCTCTCAAGTAATGAAAACACCAATCTTTTATGAAGCTGGCCTTACTAGTGCAGCACAATGACACAACACGTATGTATTTATGTGAGTTTAAAACTGACAATACGAGATGGGAACCCAAGATGCCAGAATGAACTGATCTCAGAAACCTAACTGACCAAGCTCAGATTTTTTTGTCTCTACGAGCTACTACGTGCTCACAAAATAAGAGTGAACGTTCCATGAACTCTCTACTCTTTGGACCCTGGGATGCTGCCAAATTTTGTCAGCGTCAAGTCAGAGTAGCAACAGATAGCATTTCACGTGTTCATCTTTCCATCTCAATAGTAAAATGAAGTAAAGAGAGTTTCAGAAACGATCCAGTACCATTGGGAAGAACCCGTCAGAAATGAAAACTCACAGGGCTCCATAATCACATTGGCCATACAACTCTTTGTGTGAATGTTTCCCATTGTTTAGCTCGGTGATGTCTTCTCCCAGCACAGCTGTCTTACCTTTAATGTTGTCCTTGTAGAACCTGTTGCTCTCCTCCACAGTGCTGAAGCCAGCATACTGGCGGATGGTCCACGGCCTGTATGTGTACATGGTTGGGTAGGGTCCTCGAGTGAAAGGTTTCACCCCTGGCAGCTCCTCAGGAAGCTCTTCTGTGTCCCTTTTGGAGTACAAGGGCTTGATGTTGATCCCCTCTGGGGTATGCCAAATTAAATCCTTTGGATTCTTGCCTTTCAGCTGCTTTTCAGCAAGGGCAGCCCATTCAGGGTGCAGTGGCTGACGGTGCAGTGAGCGCCATGTGAGCCTGCAGGCTGAAAGCTGTGTTGGGCAGAAGCAACGGCAGGACTGCAGGCACAGAAGAGCATCCTTGGCTCTTAGCATGTTTGACCCAATGGGTGGCCAGTATGGCGTGAGCTGAAGGGATTAAAACCACATATTTTACCTTATCATATAAATCTGACATGGGAGAAGTGTGCATGACAGCTCAAGCAATTTGCTAAAGCCAGAACAATTACTCAGGAATAAACAAAAGCATATTATTCACTTGTTGATTTGACAGACATCCTTTTCCCTTCCCATTCAATCAGACAGCGCAAAAAAGAGTCGAGGAAAAATCCTACATTTTCTTCTAGCAAGGGAAGACATTCCTGCAGCTCATTTACAGCCACACATGAAACACGTAACTTTTTTTGGCCCCTAAACAACACCATCATTAACCAGCCAGTGAAAGTCATAGCATCACAGAATCATTAAGGTTGGAAAATCCTCACTAATTATCGAGTCCAACCCATCACTACCACTCCCATGAAACCATGTATCTATCTGACACATCTAAACGGTTCCTGAACACCTCAAGGGACAGTAACTCCACCACTTCCCTGCACAGCCTCTTTCAATGTATTACCACTCTTCTGGAGAATAAATATTTCCTAATATCCAACCTGAATCTCCCCTAGTGCAACTTGAGGCCATTAGCTCTTGTTCTTATAGCTGTCACCTGGGAGCAGAGGCTGACACCCACCTCACCACAACCTCCCCTCAGCGAGTTGCAGAAAGCAATAAGGTCTCCCTTGAATCTCCCCTTCTCCAGACTGAACAATCCCAGATCCCTCAGCCACTCCCCATAACACCTATGCTCCACATCCCTCACGGATCTGTTGCCCTACTTTGAACACGCTCCAGGGCCTCCATGTTTTTCTTGCAATGTGTGGCCTACAACTGAACACAGCACTAGAGCTTTCAGCATTCATTTGACCAAATAGGAATCAACTCTTTCAAAGGGTTGATAACTGCAGGACAAGGGGAAATGGTTTGAAGTTGAGGGAGGGCAGATGGAGGTTGGATGTCAGAGGGAAGTTCTGTGCTATGAGAGCAGTGAGGTGCTGAACAGCTGCCCAGAGAGGCTGTGATGCCCCATCCATCCCTGGAGGTGTTCAAGGCCAGGCTGGATGGGGCCCTGGGCAGCCTGGGCTGCTGTGAAATGGGGAGGTTGGTGGCCCTGCATGGCACAGGGGGGTTGGAGCTTCGTGATCCTTGAGGTCCCTTTCAACCCAAACCATTCTGTGAAACCCCATTTCCTCACACACACCTACCCAGGCAGCAGACACCACAAAGTCCCGTTTGGTCCCACAGCCCGCCCTATACACACCCCTTCAGCGGCCAATAGGAGTGAGGACGCCGATTCAAGGCGTCCCTGAGGGCTCCCAGCCCTATTCGGCGGGGAGAATGGGAGAACTGGAAAGATCAGGACAGACCCCAAAGCCACCCCGGCCCCTGCAGCCCCGCTACCTGCTGTCAGCCCCCTCACGGCACCCGCACCTCTCGCAGCACTGCGCATGCGCGTATTCCCGCCCTGTGTCCGCCCTTCTACGCGGGGGGCGGTGGCTGCCAATGCGCATGCGCCGGTTTGCGCGCGGGGTACGGTTTGCTAACCGCTCTATGGGCTGAGGCGAATCGGTGGCGGTGGGAACGCTCAGCAGGCGGCGGGGTGGTGAGTCTTTGGGCAGGGTGAGGCGCTGGAGGGGTTGGTGGATGTTTGTGCTGTATTATCCGGCACGGGCTCGGGAAAGCGGGGAGGGGGTCTTTGCAGTTACAGGCTATAGTTCCCATCATGCTTTGCTCTCGGCTAGTGTATACAGCTGCTCCCGCGGGCCCCGGTGCATGCTGGGAGTTGTAGTCTGCGTGCCGGCTCAGACGTGGCCGTTCTCTGCTGTGTGGAAGTGGGAGGGCTGGCCTGCTTTCAGGGACAGAGGGCGCATGCTGGAGCAGAGGAAGCTCCATGTGAGCGTGAGGGAAAACCTCCTTACTATGAGGGTGGCAGACACTGGAACACGCTCTGCCTGTGGGTTTTTACAGCCCTGTGTTCCTTGATGCATGGTTTGAGCCACGAGGAATTGAGTTAGTGGGTTATTTATGTTGTTTCCTCCTGTTCTGTGTGGCTTGCAGACCATGAAACGCCACCTTGCATCTTCTGGTAAAAGGGGAGAAGCTGCTGATGGGGGAACAGCAAAAAGACCCACTAAGTCACACAACCTGCAAGGACCTACCAGCCAGAAAAGGGGAACAGGGGGCAAAGGAAATAAACATCATCAGAAAAAAAAGGTAAGTCATTATTTTTGGGTAAAGCAAGCTAGAAAAGTAACCAAAGAAAGAAAGAAAGAAGAGTTTTGCCTGGCTTTTCTGGTGTAATTGATAATAAATCCCTCATTAAAGTTACTCCTCCTGAGAAAATGCCCTTACAGACATTGACCAAGGCCATGGCGTCCAACCTTTTGGCTAGACAGCTCGGAATTGTCTTTGGCTACATATAAAATACATAGGTTGCTCACAAAGCAATGTCTCATTTTTATTTCCATGGAAACTATAATAGATACAATGAGCACAGTGCCACCATTTGATAGAGCAAATTCTTAGCTACAAAATGCTGTTTTTGAACGTAGCCACCACCATTAGCTATGCATTTTCACCAGTCATGAGCAGGAGCCTTCATGCTACCCTCCTGAAATTCTGCACCAGAGGAGGTGACCACTTTCATTCTCTCCACTGCTGATATGCACCACCAACCCCTCACTATGCTCACATCCACTGGTTGGTCTCCATAAATCACAGAATCACAGAATGGCCAGGGTTGGAAGAGACCTCAAGGATCATGAAGCTCCAACCCCCCTGTGCCATGCAGGGCCACCAACCTCCCCATTTCACAGCAGCCCAGGCTGCCCAGGGCCCCATCCAACCTGGCCTTGAACACCTCCAGGGATGGACGGGGCATCACAGCCTCTCTGGGCAGCTGTTCCAGCACCTCACCACTCATAGCAAAGAACTTCCCCCTGACATCCAACCTCAATTTTCCCTCCCTCAACTTCAAACCATTTCCCCTTGTCCTGCTGTTATCTTCCCTTTCAAAGAATTGATTCCCCTCCCTTCGGACTCCTTAGGTACTGAAGATGCTGCAGTGAGGTCTTTTTTTTCTCCACAGCCTTTTTTTCTCCAGGCTGAACGAGCCCAGCTCCCTCAACTTATCTTCATAGGGAAGATGCTCCAGTCCCCTGATCATCTTTGTGGACCCTCTCTAACAGCTCTCTGTCTTTCTTGTTTTGTGGGCTCCGGACCTGGACACAGTACTGCAGATAAATGTTCAGCAAGTGTTGATGAGTGTCCATGGTGTCCATTTTTTCTGCATGGAGGAATTCAGTGACACACCTTTGCTTCATCTCCACTTCCATGTCAGACACCATTCTGTCAGACTGTCTGTAATGCCTGTATGTGATGGGATATTGATGGGAAGGTTCAATCTCTACTGCCATCCCAGCAACGTCTGCCTCTGATATTATGGGCCAACATAATAAAACAGAGGCATTACTTTCAGAGCAGCCCTTCTATGTTCCATAGTTGATGTGTATAAGCAACAATTATTTTATTTCCTTTTTTTATATATATTTGTATTTTTTTATTCAAGCCTAAAACGAAAGAGAGCAACAAAATCATAAAACCAGAGGGATGTAGACCTGTTTTTGTGACATTAACACATCAGGCAGGTTTGATGACAATGGCTGCCATTCCTAGTGAGCTCTCAAGATGTTTGTTAAAGGTTTTCAGTGAAATTTTATTCTTTCTGTGCTTCATCCTTGAGAACAGTTGTTCACAAATGTACGTACTGCTAAAAAGTGATGACATGAATAAGGCATGACTGTGGGTTGGGGGATGTCTCTTCCTGGAAAGACAGGGCGTAAAAAAAAGTCTGACAAAGAGACATAATCTGATTTTTGAGTTGAGTGTCTGATTGCAGTCCCATACAGCCCATTATATTATCTGCAGATTTTCAATCTATGTTAACTAAAGTGTAGTTGCAAATACACAAAAAAAAAAATTGATGATCTTTTTCATCAATCTTGAAACCTGTTCTCAAGTTCCTGTTTCAGAACGGGAAGCACGGCTGTGTATCTTTCTCTGTTCACAGGACTGAGTTTAGCCAATGTATGAAAATGCATAAAATTGTTTGCCATCACTTGAGTTAGTGCAGCCCTAATTAGCCAAAAATATTGTGAGCCATCCTTCAAACAGGAGCAACTGGGAAGAGCGAGTTGCTTTCCTTAACCTGCCTGAGATGAATTAAAATGTTATGGTTCAGAAAGCTTTTTTTGTAGTCAGGCACTGATGTGCTTTCACATTTTATAGCAGGTTTCTGATAGTAAGTAAGTGATTGCACATTAAAGGATGTTTCAAAATGACAGCGTTTGTGGTAAATATTTCTTTTCAGCATGTCACTCAGGCAGTCGGAAGGAAAGATGAGGAACATGAGGATTCTTCTTCCTCTGCAGGTCAGATTGTGTTCTTTCCTTATTTTTTGTCTCATATGGTGCTGATAGTAACTACTCTGTTCAAGTCATAGATGTTTAAGGTATGTCAGTAAAATGAGTTGGAGGTTGTTTTTTTCTGAACAGTAACTGAATATTTGCAGTACAGTTTTAGTGTAGGAAGGAACCTGTTTCTATTTTGTGCTTGTTAAAGAACTTGTCACTTGCAACAAATAAACACCACATAATGTGGATGGATTTGATGTAATATTTTTGTGACATGGAAAAATATGAACCATTACATCCTTGTCTGCTAGGTGATTGAGGTGAGTCGTGAGGCTGTTGACCAAGATTTGGGAAACCATTTCTCTTCCTTTTTACCTTTGTGTTATCAGGAGAAAAAGGTCATTCAAAAAAGGTGAAGCTATCCAGTGCTAAGCTAGGATCGTGGCAACCGCTCTCAGAGAGCAGCAGGAAGTTTCTGGAAGGTGTGATGGACTCAGGAATACTGTAAGTGCTGCATATCCTGGTGATTCTTTTCTGCTTCACAAGACTGAAAATCATAATACTGCCTAGGTCAGGAAAGCTTTGGAGCTCTTCTGGTGATGTAGTCAGCTGGATACATTTTACCTGGTATAGAATCATTTAATTTTGAAAAGACCCATTATGATCAAGGCCAGCCATCACCTAATTCTACCACATAAACCACTAAGCCATGTCCCTAAACACCCCATCCACACATCTCTTAAATACCTCCAGGGCTGGGTGTTCAACCACCTCCCTGGGCAGCATGTTCCAAGGTCCAGCTGCCCTCTCCATCGTGCTCCATCCTCCTTCCAGAAAGTTGAAGAAAGCAATGAGGTCTCCCTTCAGCCTTCTCTTCTCCAAACTGAACAACTCTTTTTCCCTCAGTCTCTCTTTATATGTCTTACTTCCCCATTCCTTCACCTGCCTCACTGCTATTCTCTTCACATGCTCAATCAAGGCAACTCAGTATTTTGCTTGTAGATAAGGGGTCCAAAACTAGACATGGTACTTCAGATGTGGTCTCACCTGTGCTGAGTACAGAGGGGCAGTCCTTAGTACAGTTGGACACTGTTTCTGCTGAGAACTAGAAACACCACTGGCCTTTCTGACCATCTGGGCTCACTGTTTGTATTCATGTGGCTGTTGACCAAAACCCCTCTTGTGTCCTTTTCTGTCAGAAAGTGTATGATGTAATACTTTGTCTGAAGCTGGGAATTTTCATCTAGAGAAGTTCTGACTGTTTTCACTTGTCTTAATGCATTCTTCATGTTTTCAGGCTTTCTGATTAAAATTTTTGCCTTTCTTTCCAGATCTATTTTGTGCCAACAAAGTAAGGGAAAAGAAGATGTTCAGAAACACCTCAATTTGCTGAAAGAAAGGTAAGAAATTATAATTTTGGGTCTGGTCATCTGACTTCCTACTGTACATGCAGTATGATGGCAGTCAAGATGATCTGCTCCATGACTTTCCCTGGCCCTGAGGTCAGACTGACAGGCCTGTAGTTCTCCAGATCCTCTTTTGTGCCCTTCCTGTAGGCAAGCATCATGTTTGCTAATCCACAGTTAATGAATTTTAGAATTCCACTTTGGAAAATAATTTAAGACAGCTTTTCTTCCCATCTTGATCCTTTTACTTCACTGGCAGCAATTGTGCTAAACTGTTTTATTTCTCCACAGGGAAGTTAATAGTTTTCTTTTTATTTTGAAAAGAAAAAAGACAAAACTCCTAATGAGTCATTCTTTTTTTCTTCTTATAAATGAAGGGTGCTGAGAGTCTTCAAGACCTTAAAGGTACCCTCAGGGAAGCTGAGCAACCTGAGCAATGTCCTGAGGTTTCAAGTGGCACAGAAACAAATGCTTGAGATGAATGAAACAGCTTTGGTACAATTGCAGGTATGAAATGTGCAGAAGGGAAGGAAATAAGTTTTAAGCTCTTGCTATTCATAGAATGGCCTGGGTTGCAAAGGAACACAGTGCTCATCCAGTTCCAACCCCCTGCTGTGTGCAGGTCGCCAACCAGCAGCCCAGGCTGCCCAGAGCCACATCCAGCCTGGCCTTGAATGCCTGCAGGGATGGGGCATCCACAGCCTCCTTGGGCAACCTGTGCCAGTGCCTCACAACCCTCGGGGGGAAAAACTTCCTCCTAAGATCCGACCTAAACCTCCCCTGTCTCACTTTAAAACCATTCCCCCTTGTCCTATCATTATTCCTTAGCGTGCTGCAACGTTATGGTAGGACTGCTGGCTGTGCCTGTGCTGCTCTGGAGGTGCAGTCTGCTGTTTGTCATTGTCACCCACCTTTGCTGCAGAACAGAGTGTGTTTTAGTTCGTGGTTTTTTTTTCAGTATCTTGACTGATGCTTCGGAGAAGAGACAGGAAACCCTCAGTGACTTGCAAAGTACTAATGAAGATATTAAAGAATCTTTAAGTTCAGTTATTGTTCTGTTTTGTTGGGGTTTTTTTTGTGTTGGTTTTTTTTTTTCCTGTTCTTTAGAACAGCATGTGTAGGGATTTTTATACTTTTTCTTAAATACAGAAGTCTTACCATCTCTAAAGTTGATGTCGTTCTGGTTTTGCTTATATTTCATCTTAGGAAGAAATAAATGAAGCTGAGAAATCAGCAGAACACACAGAAGAAACTATACTGAGACTGCAGCACAACATCCAGGTGCTCAAGGGCCAGTTGGAGGAAGAGGAAAAAAAGGCCAGGAAGGTACTGACAGTAGGTCTTGCAGCATTACAGGAGAAGCTGTTTTAAGAGCCAGCAGAGCCAAGCTGTTTTGCAGAGAAGGTTGTGCGTGAAGGCCTCATCTGCCTTTAGAAATGTACCTTTTCAGTTTTTCAACTTCAGTTGCAAAATTAAAAAGAAAAAAAAAAACAAACAAAACAACTTGGGTAATGACAGTTTAGTTTTCTACTTGTGTGTTTGATATTTGTTTGTCCTTATTTGTCTTGTTTATTTTTCCCTTCTAGCTGTTCCGGGAAGGTGACAATAAAGAACTTCACCTTCCAGAACTCCCCAAATGCAGTTTACAGGCATCCACTTTGCAGGTAAGCATGGAGTATATTTTCAGAGGCAATTTGATCATTTGTTTATCACTTAACCAGTGCCAGAAAGGCCAGTCTAGCAGAAAGATTTTTCTTTTTCTTTCTTTTTTGTTCAGAACATAGAGCTGTGTTTTAAATACAGAACAAAGCCCTTGAAAACATGCCACTTAAAGGAATACCTGTCATGTCTTTGGAACCCTACGGTCCTAGGGAGCCTGTAATCATTTCTGGTGCATATCTATGGATGGAAGGAAGCCTATCTCATTCTGTGCCTTTGAATCTCTATTATTTTTAGCTGTATCTAAATACAGCTAGGCTGCATGAAAGTGTGATGGAGTGAAATTCCTTTTGGACTCAACGTAATCAGTTTTTTATTGCCTACTATTCTTTCTTTTCAGGAAGAGATTTTGATGGTAGAAAATCAGAAGGGTCTTTTAGAGGATATGAACACCATTCAGCAGTCAGCTGACATGAGGAATATGTTGACCTTCATTGAAAAGATCTATGAGAAGGTGGACTTTGTTTGAGAAACTTAAACATTTGGAGTCTTCTCTGAAACAAGATTTATGCCAGCACACTCTGTGGTACAGTGGAACACCGTACTGGGTCATGGAAATGGCACTTCTGTTCTTAATGGCTTTACTGTTGTGCTGCTGAATATAATCCAAGCTGTAAGTTTGTATCTGCATTTTATTTTCTTTGACGTATTATGGCTTCTTTTAATGTTGAAATCTGTTGTCCCATGTGAAGGGAGGGAGGAAGGTGGCACCTGTGTATCCTTAAGTAATTTCATACACTAAAGTTACCTGTTGTGTTTGGACTTTTTGTACTTTGTAAATTGTTGAAAGCAGTGCCTCTTAAACTAACACTTATTTTGGGATTAAGTCCATCTTTAAACCTGAAATGTAGTACAAATATGTTTATCTCATACTCTGTTACAAGTCTCCTTATCCACTTTTTATTTAAAAGTAACCTAAAATCGTCTCCATGGCAGGAGATTAAAATTCCTGTTGAATTGGTAGAAATTACTGGTTTATATTTACATTTTCATATTCAGTGCTTCTAAAAACACACTTCTATGTTGTTTATGTTCATGATTGGAGAAAGTGGGTGAGAAAACTATAGAGCAAATTTTTTAAGTTGCAAGTTGTGCTCACCTCATTTCATTCATTCCAGTTATTTTCCAGCTTTATAGAAAGAAAATGAAGTCAAACATCCATTTTTCACGTGTCCTTTCATCTCCTATATTTTTTTTCCAGGGTAGAGTTTCTATCATAAGTGGTTGAGTTATTAAATAGTGCTTTCTCTAGCCAAACTGTCAGCTGGAACACAGTGCTCTTTACATTGACTTACTACACAGATGCTTGTTCTGTTGCTTACTAGCTACTGAAACTCTTAATAAAACATGAGACAATCATCTCATAATTTCTTCTCCTACATTTAGAAGGAAAACTAGATTATAAATGTTTCTAAATACTTTGGATAACTCTGCTTACTGACATAACTGTACAGTGTTTATAAGATGCTGCAAATTTTAATGAGGGAAGTCTCTCCTTTCTTTCCCTGATGCAGGAGGTCTTTTCTGACATTGATGGTTCTGTGTTTTTTTTTCTTGTTACACTGGATTTCTTATATTACAGAGGTGTTTTATTTAAAGGCGAATATGTGGTAGAAAGGCAAACATCTAATTTGCTTGGACTATGCTGAGGAAACAAGATAACATCTTTCATTTTCTAAAGCTGTTCTCACTGACTTTTGATACCTGTTCTATTGTCAAATCCTTTTTCAAACTTTGCCTTCTGTGGAACCTGCGCTGTATTTTCATGCATGTCAGTTAATGTTTACAATTCAGAGGCAGAAGAAGAAATAAAGTTTCTCTATTATTTAGCCCAGATTAGGCAATCAGTTAGGTTGATCCTTGAGTCAATGATAATTCTGGTCCACAACAAGTGCCCTTTCACAGTGAGTGGACTTTTATTGTTCAGTAGCTTGTGGTAGTAAAGGTAATGAGAGAACAATTGGACTAGGTGATCTCGTAGATGCTTTCCAACCTTGTGATTCTATGATTCTAAATAAAAGATAAAATAACATTTTGGTTTAGATGTGCTGAAGACTTTCATTACGATGCAGTGCTGCGAATATTTTTTGCCAAAGGAAACCATGAAAAAGTCAAGACATTTTCACATCAAACTGATGCTGATTTGAGCCCTAACAGCGTGCTACAGCACAGATTTTATAGGGTTTGGGGACAACGTTAAATGAAACAGCAGGGCTGAGGTCCAGGTCTGAGGAGGAAACTCCAGGAGGAGGCTGGAAGGTGAACCTCTGCAGGAGGCTGGTGAAGAAGAGGAAGAGCTCCATTTTGGCAAGAGTCTCACCGGCACAGATCCTCCGTCCTGCAAAGACATGCAGAATGTGTGGGAACAGAATCAGCTGGAGCTGATATTCAGTGGTTGGAAGATATCAAACATCTCTTACCACCTTTTATTCTGGGGAAGAACAGCGACTTGAAAGGCCGTGTCCCAAATATGAACAAAAGACAAAGCAACACTCAGAAGTACATGGGAGCATGAGAGAGATGCTTGGATATTTGGTCTTAAAGGAGTAATTATAAAGCCACTTAGTCATTATTTTCTTTTCCTAAAGAGGGTTGGTTGTATGCTTGTATTTGGGGATACATGCAAATACAATTTAAATTTCTGAACTCCAGTTTTCAACAAAATATGCGTTCTTCTTCTCCAGTAGGGATTTATTTTTGGTTCCTGAACCACCTGTGACTGGTTTTGTCCAGATTTTGGCAAGCTTAGCCTAATCACAGGCAATTTTTTATGTTATATTTTGACAGGAAAGACCTCAGAAAACTCACAAATGTTGGCTATGCCAGGACAGAGCTGCGAGAGGGTGGAGATAGTCTGTGGAACACTTAACATAAGCCCCCTTTTAGAACTGTTGTGAATGTAATTTTTTTTCAATCCTGGTCAAATTCAGCAGCTTCTAAACTTCTTAATAATAGTTCAAGGCCAGAACTAATAACAGCCTGAACTAAGATTTGATTTTAACTCCCCTGTTGGACAAGGAAGAAAATGAGACACTATGGCGTGGCTGTGCTATGAACCAAGCCTTCCAGGGAATGCCCAGACCTCACATTTCCTGGATGTGATTTCAGTCGGGATGTTTAGACTTGAATCTGATAAGGAAGGTTACTGAATTGAGAACATCAGACATTCTTTCCCCCCCAAAAATGGGTTTTACCTTATGTTGGGTGTTGAGTATGATGAGAAAAAGCATATTCAAATGTGACACAAAATATATAAGGCCTATAAAAAGTGCAGAGTATTGTGGAAATGCTGGCCAGAAATCGATTATAGGAACTTAACTGAACAATGACAGAGCCTGAAAAGCAGTAGAAATGTCAGAAAAGGAGCATCACTGCGAGAGTAGGAATATCCTGTGCTCTGGAAAAGGATGTGGGTATGTAAGATGAGGAGATCATCGCTCTTTGTAGGAGACTCAATGGCAGCCACTTTACATCCTTTGTTATTAAAAGGAGCTTAGGTATTAACATAACGTGACCCTTGTTTGTTGTCACAGGTTAAGAAGACCTGATCAGCTGGGACTAATGAGGACTCTTGAAAAGGGACATTAAAAAGTTAAACTTGATGCCCCAGGAAAATGTACAGAATCCACATTTCCTTCATGCTTTGTATATATAGGATATATATGGCCAGAAATGCAGCTGTGTATGGGAAGAGCTAGAGCCAAAGATTCACATGTTGTAGAGCAGATTTGTAATGCAGAAATGTGTTATCTAAACATTCAGGAAATTTATTGAAAACCTCCTTCACAATTAAGAACTCACTACCAGTTCTGTTTTATAACGATTAAATACTGAGAAACTAAGAACCAGAGGCTGAAAAAGTTAGCAGATGTTTGTGAGTACTACCTATTATCAGAAATACATCCTGAGAAAGTTGTGAAATATAAGTTGGGCAATGATCCCATGAAAAGGGAAATATGGGGGCTTTGATAACGAAGAACCACTGGTATGAGCGGCCTAAGACTGGTACAACAGCAGTAAATAAAAAGGTACCTGCTGAAAATGGCATGAAAGCATCTTTCTTCACTAACTTTCCCTTGGAATCAAGAAAGTGTTCAGGATAGAACATGTCTGGTTTCTCCCACTGGGATTTGTCTCGCAGGACAGAGGTCAGCAAAGGGATGATGTAGGTTCCCTGCAAAATGAGACAGTGGAGGTATTCTGCAGTCAAATATTTCAGTGGAGGTAATGGCAATAAGATTTTACCATAAAGAAATCAGCCTGGACAACGAAATTATTCTGACTGCCATTGTGTGGCTTCACAAAAGCGTTCATATATGTCACATTAGCCAAGGTTGAGATTGGAGAAACACTAAAAGAAACAATCCCATAAGCATCTCACCTTGGGAATGAAATAGTCTCTGAGAGTGACATCTTCAGCAGTCTCATGAGGCAAATCCAATGGCAGGATATTAGCAAACCGCTGAACTTCGTGGATAACAGCATCTGTATATGGCATTTGAGTTCGATGCTCAATGCGAGGGGGGTTTGACCCGATCACTTGATCTATCTCTTCTTGGACCTTTCCTGAGGAGAGAAACCAATGCAAGAAAGAGATAATGATTCACCCCTCAGACATACTGCATTGCACTGATGCAAAACTATGGAAGATCTGGAGTGAAAACCACACACTCTGCCAAAATCTTTTAATAATGGGTGGTGAGCAGAACTACAGTGTCTGATAATTTCTTTGCCAATAAGGATAATTGAAGAAGACTTTTCATAGTTAATATTTTCCTTGTCAACTAAATATATGTGTAAAAGTGCGTGTAAGTTCTGTTTTCTTATATATCCTTGCATTAAACTATTAACAATGGAACTAGTAAAATTACTTCTTTTGTAATTTCATATTCTCTGCTGGGTTCTGTGTTGTTTTCTGGAAGGTGGGAGGCAGCAGCTTCAGATCAGCTTGGCAGAGGTAGCAAAATGTCCCTCTCTGCAGATGTTGGGCAAAGAGCAGTTCCCTGAATGCTTGCAGGCATTTTAAAGTGCAAGTCTCTTCCACTGGTTATCCACGGGGTGTTTCTGAAAGAAACCTGGAACAGCTTCATTGCCCAACACAGGATAGCTCTGTGTGTTGTTTTTTTCTTTTTTCTTTTTTTTTTTTTCTAATCATCGAGATTTTACTGAGAAAAGAACTTAGTCCATACGAAAATTGTCAGTAATCTACAGTGTAGACTGGCTAATGTGTCCTCACTGGGTCTGAACCACAGGCTGTAGTCATACCTAGATAATAATTAACTGAAAAGTTCGTCTTTTTTTAACAGATTCATTAACCATCAAAGGTCCTATTCAGTTCTTAAAGTGCTGAATTCAAGAGCATCTGTCATAAAGCCACTTACTCTGAATTTCAGGGTACTTCAGCATCAGCAGAAAGCTCCAGTTTAGTGTGGTGGAAATGGTCTCAACACCAGCAGTGAACAAGTTGCTCACCAAGCTTAGCAGGTTGCCATTATGGAAATACCCATTGGTTGTGGATTTCTCCTGAAAGAAATGAATGAGGTAGAAGGGTGAAAACTTAAAGCTTTCCATGGAAAATGCGATACAGACAGCTAAATACTCTATTTAATATAAAGGACAAAGAGCTTTGGGCTTACACCCAGGTAACAGTGTTGACAGAGGTTTTGTTTTGTGTAACTGCTGCCATTAATGAGGCCAGTTTCAAAGAGAGTTGGTTTATCTCTGTAGAAGGTAACTAAGATGCATCACAGCCATCAAATAAGGATCCCAGTAGGGCCCAGGGAGCCCTTTTGCTCTGTAATGCATTATGTTTTTGGAAGAGTCAAAAGGACTAGAACAGAGCATGTGGAAAGGTGTAGCCTTGGTAAATGTACCCAACTAGTCTGGAGAAAAGCTTAAAGAAAGAAAATTTTGCTGATTAAAAGGGGTCAGAACTGCAACAGAATGAAATATTCATTCATTCAGAATGAAATACCCATTCATACCCACTGATTCTTCAACCATGTTGGCTGAAGCTAAATTGCCAAAGAAAGCAAGCTATGGTTATTAGCACTCAAAGGAAATTGTGAAGGACTTCACAAAGGCATGAAAGTTTGATGAAAAAAGATCCAGTTACCTCCTGCTGTTTAACAAGGAATGCATCAATGAAACTTCTCTGATCATTTTTGTCCAGAGTTTTGAGATTTTCTAGAAAAGTAACTTTTACATAAGCATGGAATTCATCTCTGTTTTTGAGAAGAGTCTTGTTGGCCCTCAGGAGGAATCCAAGGTATGGGAAGATGTTGTACATCTACAAGAGTGAAAGATGTTAGCATTTAGCTGTCAAAAGTCTAAGTACATTTTACAGGAACAAATGAATAATATCATGTCCCCTTTTCAGATACAAAGAACGGAGGCTTCATGTTAATATTTTGTTGTTTAGATCACAACAGGACAAATTCATGGTAGAAAATCCCCCAAGGACTGATAAATACAGGAAATAGTAAAAATTCGAGGACTACTGCAATTATTTCCCATGCATCTCAATCTGTGTCACACACAAACATACGCGGAGCATAATTACAAAATGAAAGGAAGAAATTGGTGTGAAAAACTGTATCTTGCCACTGTTGCAATGGTACAAACGGTGGTATGTTAAACCCTTTCCCTCTGCAGAATGGAAGTTGAATTGTGCGGATGTGTATGGTGATATCTGTACCGCTGGCTGCAAATGGTTTATCACTCATTGAGACATTTCCACACACAAGTAGCATGGAACAATATGTTCTGTATCAGGGCTTCTTATACAGGTAGCCCATACCTTCCATAGCTTCTCCCTTTCCCATGTTCTGAGAGTGTACTGTATGGGCAGCTCACTGTACATGTGTGAGCCATATTTTGGGGAAAGTTATCTCACAGAAAATTAAACTGACTCCCATATGTTCCTTTATAATTCTATTTTATGTTTTGCTTTATTTTATGTTTTATTTTATTTTATTTTATTTTATTTCTCCCATTCACTTCACGTCAATGCTCTGCAAACAGGAAATATCACAAGGGAAAAAGGAAGAAAGAAGGGAGAAAGCAATCTGATTTTTTCAGTCCAGATTTAACACTCATCCAACTACAATTTAAGTTGTTACGAGACTGAGGGTTTGGCTGATGGATGCATGATGACCTGATCGCCTTGTAAGCTTTGTTTTGTCCCCAAATGACTGTGAACTCATTATCTCTCAATATCTCAGTCTTTTTTGTTTAATACCCTCAATGGACCACCAGTATAATTTCACTATAGAATAGCAACATGAAAATGTTTAACATTACCGTAACCAAAGGTTTCCCTGCAAGCCTCATGCTTTCATTGGTCAGATGTTGAAGCCTTATAAATCTGGAGTCCTTGTAGTCAAATCGTTTTCCAAGTAATATTGATACGATAATGTTAGCAACCGCTGCGTTGATTATTTTACTAGCATCAAAGGGTTTTCCTACACAGTGAACAAAAGAACACATTACATTGTGGGAAGACACTATGTAAGTTAAACACTGATTATTACTATTTATTTATTTTTATTATTAGTGACGAGCACTTATTGTCAGATAGCCATACCAAATGAACAGAGGAGCCAAATTAATCAAATTGATTTAGCTCAAAGTAAACAGCTGAAGAACTTGAGAAGGTTACTGTCAAACCACAGGGCACCTAGGCTGGATGGGGCTGTGAGCAACCTGGTCTGGTGGGAGGTGTCCCCTCCTACAGCAAGGAGGTTGGAACTAGATGAGCTTAAAAGTCCCTTCCAACCGAAACCATTCTATGATTCCATGATAATTTGAACAAAACCATAGAGATCTGATGAACGTCTCATCTACCCACCTTCTTGTGACCCGATGATGTCTATCAGATAGCCATACTCCTCCACAATGCGGTCCTCAATGGCTCTTTTTCCCATCCCGAAGTCTCGTAAGGTTGTGAGAGTAAATCTTCGCATCACTTTCCAGTTTTCACCGTGAGCAAAAACAATCCCTGACACACAGAGGAGATTCCAAGGCAGTGGCAGATTTAGAGTAAATAGTTTGCAGAGAAATGACATAGGCAGCAATAGCAGCGAGTTTGGAAACAGGTTAAATTCTGTCTGACTGAGGTAATAAAAGTTTCCCTGAATTTGTTCAGACTTCAACAAAAGAAAGAAAAACAAAATTTGGTTCAATATTCGAATAGATCCACTGAAGTCAATGAGGTTATGACTCCCTATTTCCTGCGCCTTATATTTTCTCTCATTCTAAGTGATGTGACATCCTCTGCTTTTTAAGTAGGAAACAGAGTTTTTTGATTAGGAAAAAGAAAGCCAACTTACCATTTCCTCTGGTCAGATCTTCAAAGATGGGGATTTTAGGTCGCTCTGCAAACGCATCTGCCTGGTTTATGAGAGCTTCCTTCACTGTCTCATACCCAGAGATCACTACTACTTTCCTTTGCCCCATCTGAACGCTGAAGACAGGACCATATTCTTTTGACAGCTGGCAGAAGAAGATAACAGTGATTTACAACTTTTGCAACCTACAAATTCACCATTTTTTCAGTGCTGCTTATTGACCTGCCTTGTCCATAAGTTATGAAAATGTTTTCCTAAGCAGTTTTGCCTAAGCTGGTACCTTTTTAGCTTGGTTTATTTTTACTTAACACAATGTTCTTGGTTCTCCTGACAATATGAGGTGGTCTGCATGACTGATCTTCCTTTCTAGAGTGTTTGTACAGGGAATCTGAAAGTAAGCATTTAGCACTGGCAGTCAAAGCCATCAGCAGCCATTAAGCAAGTGCCAGCACCTATACAGAATGACATAGCAGCATTGGCATGTGTGTGAATTAAGGGCAGTGCCTTGGGTGGGGGTACTGTCATACCAGACTCTTGTAGCTGCAGCAGAATTTGATCTTTACAGAGGGTTTTCCTCACTAACAGCCTTCTGCCATTTGCAATGTTGACACTGAGGGTGAACATATAGTTCCCAGTTGTGTTTATGCACAGAATATGTGTGAATTCTAAGCCTTGAACTGAGCTCAAGTTGGGGGATCAGCTGTCTGATAGAATAGACACAGCAATTACAGCAAAGATATAGTGGTTCCATTGACCTGAAAGGAGATGGAGCCTGCTTTTGCCAAGCCAGTTAAATTGCATGGGATATCTGCAAACTATTTTCCAAAACTGCATCTCAGTGTTCTTTCAAATCTGTGGTTGTGAAATTCATGCAGACATGTAGGTACAAATATTTCATTTAAAATCATCACTGAGGAGAAGGGAAATTCTCTGGCATCTTTGACTATGCACTTATGTGTGATTATGTGAACTATAGGATCATAGAATATCCTGAAGAATAGAATAGGATATCCTGGGAGCGATCCACAGGGATCGTTTGATCCAGCATTGAGTCCAGCATAAAAGATAATGGCTACCTGTAGATAAGTCCTGTAGGGTCTCTTCAAATCAAACAAATGAAGATTTCCAATGATGGGTAAGGCCCTTGGTCCTGGGGGAAACTTCTTTCTCTGGTGGTTACTCCAGACACCTCCAATTTTCATAATGAACAAAAAAGTCAGGATGAACACTAAAGCCATGGTCGTGCAGTTGCTCCAGTCCATCTCTATTCAGCAGAGTGTTACTACAAAAGAGACAAGAGAAAATGCAAAGTCTGGATTTCTGTCTTCTTGGAAAAAAAGAAAGAAAAAAAAAGAAACACTAGTCCATAAACCTCTATTCCAGTTAGGGGTATTGCACTTTGTGACTAGCTTGTTCTCTTTCCCTGTGCCTGTTAATGAGTACCAGTATGGTACAGATTCAGTTAAATATTTACCAAGCCTGTGTGATCAGGTGACCATCCATCATTGCCCAATAATGATAGCCCAGATGTCATGAATCTGGTGTTTGATATCAAAGTCATGAATTCTGCATGTCATTCAGCTTACTGATAGTTAGATTTTCACCCTTGTTACAGGCACAGCGTTGTTACCCTAAGTGCTGAAATCAGAATGCCAACACCCAAGTGATTAATACACAGAGATATTTTTGCTAAGTGCTTAGGCAATTTTGTAACTTTGCTCTCATTGGATTGTTTGGGAATTTCAAATCACAGAGTCATGGAATCATTGACAGTGACAGGGACCTCTGGAAGTCATCTGATCCAATCCCCTCCCTCATGCAGGAGCACCTGGAACTACTTGCCCAGTGATCTACAGAAGGCTCTTGAACATCTCCAAAGAGGAGAGTCCACAGGCTTTTTGGGAAACCTGTGCAGTTAACAACATTTTATTTATGTGTGTTGTATTTAAAATATAGAGCTTTATCTTTGAGGTAGGCAATTAAACATCCATGGTTACCAGTGTGGAATAAGCAGACTCTTTAAATCTTAATTAGCATAACTCTAGTAGAGACCTGGAATGATTGAAATGAGCTGCACTCTAGAGCTATCATTTTGTTGAGTGTAAGGGAGCCTAGCAAGGCAACTTCAGATATTCTTGCTTCTAAGCCTCATTGCCTGTGTCTTCATACATAAATCAATAATGATAGGAGCCAGAGCTTTAAGCCATAACTTTGATGGTCAGATCATTCAAACAAGAAGCACTAAGCACTATGATTCTATGATGCACTGAAGTGCTCTAAATCTCACTTAGCAATAAATTCTAGTTGATGATAGAAAAGCAGCACTGTTGAGCTAGGAATGCCTATACTATGTTTAAACTGCAAGAAGAGTGAGAACTCTCAGGACAAGAGGAGAAAGGGAAATGGTTTCAAACTGAAAGAGGGTAGATTTAGACTAGATATTAGGACAAAATTCTTTACTGTGGGGGTGGTGAGACACTGGCACAGGTTGCCCAAGGAGGCTGTGGATGTTCCCTCCCTGGAAGCACGCAAGGTCAGGCTGGATGTGGCTCTGGGCAGCCTGGGCTGCTGGTTGGAGACCTGCACACAGCAGGGGTTGGAACTGGATGATCTTTGAAGTCCTTTTCAACTCAGGCCATTCTATGATTCCATGATGTGATTCTATAACAGCACATTGCTGGCTCATGTGGAGCTTGGTGCCCATCAGGACCCTCAGGACCTTTTCTACCAAGATGCTTTTCAGCTGGATGATCCCAAGCATAGAGGGAGTGATTCATGGTCTTGTTCTGCCCCAGGTGCAGGACTTTGCCCTTTTCTTTGCTGACCTTCTTGAGGTACTTGTCAGCCTGTTTCTCCAGCCATTTGATATCCCCCTGGATGACAGCCAGATCCTCGGGTGAATCAGTCACTCCTCTTAATTTTGTGCCATCAGCAATTTTTCTGAAGTTACATTCTGCTCCTTCATCTATATCATGAATGAAGTTGTTCAAGAAGCCTGGACACAGTGTTGATCCTCTATGTCCTACTGGCCCCAAACGAGACTTGGCACCACTGCCCACCACCCTACACGGCTGTTTTTTCAGCCATTTGAAACCTACCTCATTATCTCCCCAACCAGCCCTTTCTTTATCAGCTTCACGATGGACAACTTATGGCAAATGGTGTTGAAAGCTTTGCTTAAGTTCAAGAAGACTAGATAGTTCTCAAATGCCCTTTTGACTCAAAAGCTACAGCAGGGCTCTTTAATAAACAAGTTGGAAGGGACAAATTGGTGCCATGGAAGCGCTGGCTTGCCCAGTTCCTACTGGAAGTACTGCCCTGATTTGTTCTCAACACAGAGTTTCCATTTCAGGTGCAAAACTGTTCAGTTTTGAAGAGAACATTGGCAACAGTCTGATTTGACATGGAGAATTTATTGTTTTCCTGGGTTTTTCTAATTTTTATTAACACATATATTATTCCATAGAAAATTAAAAGAATTTCAATTTCTAGATGGCATGCAATCCTCTATGAGTCCTCTGTGTGACTGCACCAAAGTTCTGCAGTAGTGAACATCTTCACACTCATCTCACGCTGAACTGTTCAGTGACATTTCTATGTGTGTCTTTGCATACAGTCAGGGCAGTGGTGTGGGGACAAAATGTGCAATGGGCCATTTTCACTTGGGCAGCTGAGTGCAGCTGTGCTGGAGGAGGAAGGTGAAAGTCCCCGTGTGCGTACGTGACATGTGTGCAATACCCCATGAGCTCTGGACACAGAGTCAGCACAGTCTGGTCCCAGGCTCTTTTCTTGAGGGGAACATGCAGAATGGACTCATTCATCCTCACAGAGACCATCAATTTGCTTATTCAATGAGTGGCAGAAGGTCAGGACTGCAAACTTTTGGAATGGTGGGTGACACACCTCTTGCTATGAGTCAAGGTGTGCCTGGGCAAGAAATCACCTACTAGCTTCGGAAGTACCAGGCTTGCCTGGTGGGAATAGAGGTGAACTGAGATATTTCATCTGAGTGTCCCAGGAAAAGAAGGCAGCTGATAAAAGTCCCTAGGAACGTGACACTGCACAGACCTCATGAGTGACTGGGGCAATGACAAACCTAGTGGTGGCAGAGAGATCCAGGTCTGAGGGGGAAACTCCAGGAGGAGGCTGGAAGGTGAACCTCTGCAGAAGGCTGGTGAAGAAAAGGAAGAGCTCCATTTTGGCAAGAGTCTCACCAGCACAGATCCTCCGCCCTGCAAAGAAACGCAGAATGGTCTGTGAGAGTCAATGGGCGCTGTGCTTTTTTTCTTTTCTATTCCTTTTTTTTTGTTTTCCAGTTGTGAGGGGCTTTATGCTGTAGGGGAGTGAATTCAGAGTCTGAGTCCATGGGTGAAGCTGGCCTATTCAAGTTAGCAGATGTAGGTGGAGAGAAAAGGAGAGGTAACACCTGGGAAAAGTGTGGCATATCAGCTTCTGTGAGAAAGAGAGAATTGCAGATGCCCAGTTCAGAGCCCAAAGAGCAGAATAGAACATACCTGCTGAAAAAGGCATGAAAGCATCCTTCTTTACAAACTTCCCCTCCGAGTTGAGGAAATGCTCCGGGTAGAAGGAGCACGGTTTCTCCCACTGGGTTTTGTCTTGCAGGACAGAGTTGAGCAAGGGGATGACATAGGTTCCCTGCAAACCAAGGTAGAGCAGTTATTGCGCTAACAGTGGTGTTGCTGGGAGCGGTGGTGAATGCTGGACTGAAGAAATATAACATATTAACATATATTATCATGTTATCACATGAACAGGGTAGTAGAAGTAGCTGTGAGCACCTCACAGTGAGTGAGCATCCTTGGATGCAAGGCAGTCTGGAAAGAAAGAGGTGTCCCACTGGGGAGAGAGGGAAGGAAAGAAGTGCTGCTGGTGTCTTACCTTGGGAATGAAATAGCCTTTGATAGTGACATCCATGGTAGTCTCATGAGGCAAGTTCAACGGCAGGATATTAGCAAACCTCTGAATTTCGTGCACAACAGCATCTGTGTATGGCATTTTAGTTCGGTGCTCGGTTCTTGGGAGGTTTGATCCGATCACTTGATCTATCTCTTCCTGGACTTTTTCTGAAAAGAGCACATGGATCATACATGCATTGTTCAACTCTCTTTCCTCTGCTAGGAATACTGGGATAAGGAGAACTGGCTTTTTATTCAGCCCTGCTTTGTTTCAGGGCAAGGGGACCTGAGGAGAAGAAAGCCACTGAGCGCCCAGTTTCCACTTACTCTGAATTTCAGGGTATTTCATCATGAGCAGAAGGCCCCAGCGCAAAGTGGTGGCTGTGGTATCCATGCCAGCTGTAAACAGATTTCTCACGACCTCAGTTAAGTTTACATCATCAAAAAATTTATTATCCTTTCCATTCTCCTGGAAAAATAACACAATAATTTAATCATCTGGTTAAATATTCAAGAAGCACTGTTTTAATTTTGGGAAACAGGGGAAAAAGTTCATAGACAAATGTCAGGGAGGAATTAGAAGTGTGAAGGAAGAGGAAGTTATGAGGCAATGCCTTCAGAAGTCTGTATTAAACTGAGTCTTGAAATACTGAGTGCTTGGAGTGACTCTGCTGCCCAGAGGAACACACAGTCAAGTCATCAAGGTTAATTTCAGTGTTAACAAGAATACTTTGAAGTACAGGGAGCACTCACTGGGTTTATCCAAGTGAGGAAGACAAGCTTTCTGTCCCCTGGGCCATGCAGCAGAGCATATCAAAGAATGTATGCATTCATTGAAAGAGAAGCAAGGTGATGTGAGGAGGCTGCTGGCATTCCGTTACCTCTTGTTGTCTGACAAGAAAAGCATCAATGAAGCTCCTCTGGTCATTTCTGTCCAGGACTTTGAGATACTTTGTGAAAGTATCCTTGATAAAATTGTTGACTTCTTTTACATTCTCAGTAAATTTCTTTTGGGCCTTCAGGAAGAATCCAAGGATGGGGAAGGTATTGTACAGCTGTAAGATGCACAGATGCAGAAGAGGAGAAAGCAGGTACTAAGTAGATGTACCACTATTCAACAGTGCTTTTCAACAATACCCCGCACAGAAAATATTATATAGCCTTATAATCTTGTCACAGAGCACTCTTTACCCATCTCTTCCCCACCCAACTAAGTAAAATTGATAAAATTTACTCTCTCTACTATATAAATCACACTAGCTGATGGCCTAGAAATCCCATGTTTATGTGTATGTCTTGGATATAATTTCCTACCTCTCCACTCTTAGATTTCTCATCCCTCCCTCTCCAGCTTGGTTGGAGTTGGGTGTCTCAAGAGATGTTTACAATTTAAGAGACAGTTGCAGACATTTCCACAGTTTTGACACTGTTCTTTGTCTGGGAGATAGGAAATGAAGGGCAACTTCTATCACCTGGGAACACTTTCCTTTTTTCGTGTAGCATGCTCTTCAGTTGTTTCTTATGAAGTCAAGCTACACTCACCCAGACTAAGAGAAACCCGTATGTAGTACCACAGGTCTGTTTCCTGCCACTTCAGGATGCATTTGTCACATACAGATAGATGAATGTCAGTGATCGGGGATAGATGCAGTGTTATCACTCTGCGTTGTGCATGATTTTGAAGAGAAACATTCAACCAGATCAATTACCGACACTGATGGACTTCCAAAAAGCTTCATATTTTCATTCATCAGTGACACAAGCCTTTTGAATATGGGGTCTTCGTAGTCAAACCGCTTTCCAAGCAATACGGACACAATGACATTAGCAATAGCAGAATTCATCAGCTCAGTCATCTCAAGGGGCTTCCCTAGCAAAGGAAAAGATGATGCAAACAACACAATCAATGGTTATTGCCATCAATTAAAATGCAACAACAGCAGGTAGAGCCCCATTGAAGTCTGGGAAATGATAGGCACAGAGTTGGCTTCTAAGAAAGATGGAGGGAGATTTTGTAAAAGGGGATGTAGTGATAGGACAAGAAGTAGTGTTTTAACATGGTAACAGGGCACTGGACACAAAGAAGAGATTCTTCACAATGAGGATGATGAGGCAATGGAGCAGGATGCCTGGAGAAGTAGTGGGTGCCATCACTTGAGGAACTCGAGGCCAGGCTGGATGGAGGTTCTGAGCAACTTGATCTAGTGGAAGGTTTTCCTACATTTCCCAGGGAATCTGGACTAGATTGTCTGTAGAGGTTCCTTCCAAGCCAGGCCACTCTGTCAGTCTGTGATTCCATTCTAAGTGCTGCTGTTGGTAACTAACCTAGTGACAAATAGTCCTGGATGATGCTGGAGAAATGTATAAGGGAATCTTCTGTCTTCTACTGGAAGGCGCTTTCCAGACATATGCCTCTACGGGCAATCAATTTTTCAGTCTAGATATGTGCAACCCTGCAATTGCCTTCTACTTTTCTCCTGAGTCCATGTCAGTCCTTTATGGAGGTGCTGCACGAGGCATAATAAGGCCTTTTCCTCAACTGGACTGTTTTGAATTGAACTCTGTGTTTGTCTTCCAGTGCTTCAATAAAAGTTTTCATTTACACACCAGGCAATTGCCAGGTAGAGATACAAGGAGACAGACACAACTCATGTGTACTCATCACAGCACTGATATTGGAGAATGATGTACCTCTTCTTCCTTCATCCTTTGGTATTCCTGAAAATGCTTTCAGAGAAAAGTCAGGTACATGCTGTCAAATTAAGAATCTCCCTACCTTTCTGTGACTCAATTACGTCTGCCAGGTATCCGTACTCTTCTACAACATGATCTTCTATGGCCTTCTTTCCCATCCCAAAGTCTCGTAAGGTTGTAAGAGTAAATCTTCGCATCACTTTCCAGTTTTCTCCACGAGAAAATACAACTCCTGAAATGGAAAATTAAAACACATACACAACAATTCAAGCAAAGAGTCTTCATGCACTCTGTGATGGTTTCACACTGATGGACTGCTGAGGCTCAACAGGTTCATCATGCTTCACTATCACCTGCGCCTCTTGAAAAGGACGGGGACAGAAAATGTGAGAACAGCCCACTCACCTTTTCCTTTTCCTGTTTCTTCTATGATTGGTATTTTAGGCCTCCCAGCAAATGCATCTGCATGATTCACCAAAGCTTCCTTCACTGTGTCATATCCTGACAGCACCACCACTTTCCTCAGTCCCATCTGAACTGTGAAGACTGGGCCATACGTTTCAGAAAGCTAGTAGAATGAAAAGAAAGGGGAGGAACATGATGTTTGGCAAAGCAAAAAACACTTGTTATTCAGCAGGTTCAACGTTCTTCTTCCCACATGGCACTGGCTTTGCATCTGCTGTCCAAAATGTTGGGAATTCATGCTGCAAGTGTTGGAGCTTCTGTGATTTAAAAGAATCACAATAGGATCTGTAATGCTTAATTGGGTATTTGAATAAAAGATTTTCAGTGGGCCTAATAATGTCCACTACACTGATTCTGTCACTCATTGGAAATGCATAGCTAACCAAAATGAGATTGATTTCCAAGCTGGTAATACATCAAGGCACGGGAACTGCCAGAAACCCCTATGTTTGCTGTTCATGGCTTTGAGGAATAGTTCAGCGAGGAATGCCCAAATCCTAAAATATCTGTCTGCTATACACTATTATCCCAAGAGCCCTGAGTTTCCTGCTACAAGGTATGAAAGAATAAGCAGTGAGGTTTTTTTCCTAGTTTGCTCTGGGAAACCAGAAAGTTTTCTCCATCAAGAGAGAGGATCAAAAATTTGTTTGCCAGTTTTCCGATGACTGAGTCCAGCAAACAGCTTTCAGAAAGCTCTGGTCCCTTCCCTAACTGTTTCAGCAGTCCCTGGTGAAGTTTCTGTAATTATGAGAGATCCGGGATCCCTCTCTTCTTGTCACCCTTGCCTGAAGAGTGCTAACATTTCCTCTGTTCCACAGAATTAGCTCAGTTCCCTCGATAACGTGGTTGCAAGCCAATTGCTCTGCACTACACAGTATCACACAGTAGGGAGAGAAGCCACTGCAAAGAATAATACTGTTGTGTTTGCAATTTCCATACCTTGAGATCTCTGTATCCCTTTCAAGAAGTCAGTGACGGACTTGGAGTGAGAGCTCTAAGGGAAGGAGCAACAGAAGTTACCTGTAGCATTGTCTGGCCAAGTTTCTTTAGGTCCATCATGTGCAGATTTCCAATGATGGGTAAAGGCTGCGGTCCTGGGGGGAATTTCACTTGGCTCCTCCAGAAATGTTGTGTTTTCAAAATCAGCAGGAGAATTAGGATGAGCAGTAAGCCCACAGGAACAAGGCTGGCCCAATCCATTGCCTTTCAGCAAAAGCTGAACTGAAGAGATGATAATTCAAGCAAGCTTCTACCTGAAGCTCTTTCAAACAATAATGGCACTTCTGCACCAAGAGGTGTAGAAGTTGAGGGATGAGCTCCACTTCTCAGAAATGTTAGAAGTGACAACTCTCCTCAATTTTACCCTCATAAAATACCTACTGGGCAGTACCAAAATGCATTAATTTTATGCTCTCCTAGTTACTGTTTAATGACTTATGTGTCAGTGTTTTACATTGGTAGAGATGTCTGGGGGCATAAATTTAGCAAGGATAACATAAATTCTGTCTTGAACTTTGAGACTGAAACCAGTAGACCATACAGGAGGCACTGGAAACTATAGAAGCGTGTCTGCAAAAGAGATGCAAGGGTCATTCGTTTCATTTAAAAGCTCTGTTCTTAGGCATTGCTGTCTCATCATCTTCTTTATAACTCCCAAACTTTCCTCAGGCAACTTAACCCAAGGATCTCTACTTCTTATCATCATAAAATTATATTCACAACTTTTGATACATCTACTGGTTCTTGTTCTCCCTCCAATTTTGCCTCTTTGTCTCCAGTCTCATTCCACTTCCTTCACCCCTCTTCTTACCTATTTCTGTCCTTCCTCAGGTAGGTTAGACACCTAATTCCTTCTTGTCACTGCTGAGGTCAGTGAGCTCTGTTCTTGGAGGCCTTTACTCTGACACTATCTGATCTGCCTTTGTCCAGTTTAATGTCGATAGCCAAGGAAGAGATAAGACTGCCAAGTGAGGGACAAAACCTGCAGGACCTAGAATAGACAGAAATCTCTTAGTCTCAACATCCAGTTTTGGTGTGTGTTCTGTAGCTCAGTAAGTGGTGCATCCACTGCAGAAAAGCAAAGGTACTTGGGTTTCTAAGCTCAAGAGAGCCACAGCAAACTTTCTTTTAGAGGGAGGAGGAGGAAGAAATTCAGACTTGAGCTGTGTTACTTACTTTTGTCATCTGACAGTTTCAAGAAGAATAACAGAGAGAAGAGCCTGTAGGATTATGTCGGGGTTGAAAGCCATGCCTGGGGGATATGGTTACTGAAGAAAGATGGCTGAAGCACAGTCAGTGGCTCACTGTCCTGTTGTAGATCAGAGGCATGAGTTGTGCCAGTACTGGGACTGATGCTCCTCCATATCTTCATCAATGACATCAACAGTGAGATAGAGCGTACTTTCAGCACTTTGTGGATGATACCAAGCTGTGCGGTGCAGTCAGCACCCACAGAGGATGGGGTGCCATCCAGAGAGAGCTAGATAGGCTGAGCAGTGGGCCCAGGTGAACCTCGTGAGGTTCAACTGTACCAGGTGCAAGGATTACACCTGGGTCCCATCAACCTCCAGTACCGTACAAGCTTTGGGATGAATAGATAGAGAAAAGCCCTGCTGAAAGTGACCGGTGGGCGTTGGCAGTTAGAAGCTGGATATGAGCCAGCAATGTGCCCTTGCAGCCCAGAAAGCCAGCTGCATCCTGGGCTGCATCAAAACAAGCATGGCTCCCAGCAGGGCAAGGAGCTGATCTGCAGTGAAACACTTGTACGTGTTGCCCAGCGGTGTCGTGCATTCCCTGTACTTGGAGCCACCCCAGGTCAGGCTGCACGGCACTCTGAGCACCTGAAGGAGCTGTGTGTGTCCTTGTTCACGGCAGGGGAGTGGGACCAGATGGCCTTTCAGAATCCCCTCCCATTCCAATGTTGCTGTGATTACTTCTACCTGGCTGGGAGCATGGAAGAGGATCTAGAGCATGATCTAGGTTCATCTCTCACTGTTTGGCCCCGAGTCTGCTGCTGCCATTTGGAGTAAAGGCCAGGTCATTTTGTTTTCTTGGATGATGCCCCAGAAAATGTTTAAAGCCTATGTCCAACTGTGTGCTAATTGGTGTGTTTCTTCTGTACCTCCACAAAGCAGGTAAAAAGGTACTGTGAGCATCATTCCCTCCACACACAGATAAGATTTAATTATTAACAATTGATAATACTGACTCCTAGGTTATGAAAAGAAATGGTGATGCAGAGTTTTTTTTTACTTACAGATGGTCAAGGGTTAGACCGGTGCAGAATTTCAGAACAAGTACTGATCTGTTGATTTCACAACTTCCCATTGTATCCCAAGCATTCTATGACTAAAAGACAGATTGCTTGGTTTGTACTGGAGTTTAATTCATTATAGAAACACCAAGGTTGGAAAAGACCTTCAAGATCATCCAGTCCAACCACAAAAAGAAAAAGAAAAAAAACCAAAATCTTCCTTGGCACTTAACAACGTTTTATTTACATGTACTGTGTCTAAGATATAGAGCTTTATCTTTGAGGTAGGCAATTAAACATCCTTGGTTACCAGTGTGGAATAAGCAGACTCTTTAGATTTTAATTAGCATAATCCTAATATAGACTGTACAATCCCAAAACACACAATTAGCAAAGTGGCATGCTTAGGCTGGTATTGTACAGGTTGTATAACTGGAAAGATTATCGCAGTGGAACGAGACAACCGAAAATAACAGCAATGCTCACCCTTGCCCTAGGCATGCAGTAAAAACTCCAAAGGGAGCAACCTCCAGAAAAAGATCCTTCCCCTCTGGCAGTCAGCCCTTAAATGGGGTCTAGGAGAGGTGCAGCCAGGCTCCACCCCTTCCAGTCACACAGGTGAATTGCCTTCCCGTGTGCTCCTGCAGCGACTCAGTGCTTGCCTCGGGTGATCAATCAGTGGTTCAGGCCATGATTCCACAGCTCCCATACACTCCATCCCTTCACAGCATAAACCAGTGATCAATTAAATAGAGGCTGAGTCTTCCCTAACACAGAGATCCCACACATCGCAACGCCTATGCAATTCCCGTCGTGATGTACATTGGCATAAATTAAGATAGCGATGATCAGTGTATGGTGGATGTTCATGCTCTTTCATGGGTCAATTCTCAGTGGTGTTACTGGAGGCATGTAGTCATGCAGTGCAGGTCCATCCTGTGCTCCACCAGTCCCATCACCGGGTGTTGTGCGCGATCTCACAGCAACACTGGAATGCTTTGATTGCATTTCGATCCTTCCAGCCTTCCTAGAGGCTCAAAGACTCACAGAGAGTAATACAGATGTTTTGGAGGCACCAGGATGGGAAAGTACCTCCAGGGCAAGACACAGGCTGTATTTCTATCCTGGGTCAACGCTTTGGCTTGTACTGGGGCCATCTGTACCACGCCTTCTGGCCAGATGTCTGCAGCTGTGCAACTATGTCAGGCACCAAAGGGGGTGTCCTGATCTGCCGTGGGGACATGATGGGGGTCCCTTTAGCAATGAAGAATGGAGTGTTGACGACAATATCAGCAGGCCACGTACCAATTACTAGAGAGACTACTGAGCCTCCCACCGCCAGCAATCTCCCCCAAGTTGCAAGCAGGATGCACCACTTGGGTCCTACCTGCAACTTCCAAGGCCATTTCATTCTATGGGTACCTGGTTCTAAATTCTCAGGGTCAGGGAGCAGAAGATTATTTTCACTGCCAATCTGGGGTGTTGCCTAATTATCAGTGCCCGTAATTTGGATCCTAAGTGGGGAGACCTACATTGTCTGCAGCATTTTCAGGGCACTGGGTCTGCCGTCTCTAGGTCTTTCATTCAGGTCCCACAGGGTTTCATACAGTCTTTTGGACCATGCCTGCAGGGCCTGGGAGTCTGTCTTCAGGTCAGCCTTTAGAATACCACTTAACGTTCAGTAAGGCCTGCCCCCGTTGGATTATATGGCTGGTGGAATCACCATTCAATGTTGTTTTCTTCTGCCCAGTGCTGTATCGTTGCACCAGTAAAAGGAGTTCCTTGGTCGCTCTCGATGACTTGAGGTGTCCTGTAGGCAGACATCAGTTTAGTGAGTGCCTTGATGGTACATGCCTGGTTTGCTCTCAGTGCTGGATAGGCCTGCAGTAGCCCACTTGTGGTCAGGGCATATCTCACTCCCTCAGACTGAGAGAGGGACCCAGTGTAATCAACCTGCTATTGCTGGGAAGGATTCTGTCTTCACCAGGTCCACCAGGGGGAGGTCGTGCTTCACCAATCTGGTAGCCTTCTATGATGTTGTCTCTGGCTGGATGGATGGGGGGAGAGCAGTGGATGTAGTCTACCTTGATTTCAGCAAGGCATTTGATACTGTTCCCCACGACATCCTTATAACAAAGCTGAGGAAGTGTGGGATAGTCGAGTGGACAGTGAGGTGGGTTGAGAACTGGCTGACTGGCAGAGTGCAGAGGGTCGTCGTTGGTGGTGCAGAGTCCGGTTGGAGGCCTGTAACCAGTGGTGTCCCCCAGGAGTCTGTGCTGGGTCCGGTCTTGTTCAACATCTTCATCAATGACCTTGATGAGGGGATGGTGGCCACCCTCAGCAAGTTTGCTGATGATACAAAGTTGGGAGGATTGGCTGACACGCCTGAAGGCCGTGCTGCCATTCAGCAAGACCTGGACAGGCTGGAGAGCTGGGCAGAAAAAAACCGGATGAGGTTTAACAAAAGCAAGTGTAGAGTCTTGCATCTGGGGAGGAATAATGGCATGCACCAGTACAGGTTGGGGGATGACCTGCTGGAGGGGAGCTCTGCGGAAAGGGACCTGGGTGTCCTGGTGGACGACAGGTTGGCCATGAGCCAGCAGTGTGCCCTTGTGGCCAAGAGGGCCAATGGCTTACTGGGGTGCATTAAAAAGAGCATGGCCAGCAGGTCAAGGGAGGTGATCCTCCCCCTCTGCTCTGCCCTGGTAAGGCCTCATCTGGAGCACTGCGTCCCGTTCTGGGCTCCCCAGTACAAAAAAGACAGGGACCTCTTGGAAAGAGTCCACCACAAAGATGGTGAAGGGCCTGGAGCATCTCTTCTATGGAGAAAGGCTGAGTGATCTGGGTCTGTTCAGCCTTGACAAAAGAAGACTGAGAGGGGACCTGATTCAGGTCTATAAGTATCTACGGTGTGGGGGGCAGAATGGCGAGGCCGGACTCTTTTCAGTGGTGAGTGGAGACAGGACGAGGGGAAACGGCTGGAAACTGCAGCATAGGAAGTTCTGCACAAATGTGTGGAAGAACTTCTTTACAGTGAGGGTGACGGAGCACTGGAACAGGCTGCCCAGGGAGGTGGTGGAGTCTCCTTCTCTGGAGATGTTCAAGACCTGCCTGGATGCCGACCTGTGCTACCTGGTGTAGGGAACCTGCTTTGGCAGGGGGGTTGGACTCGATGATCTCTGGAGGTCCCTTCCAACCCCTACAATTCTGTGATGCTGTGATTCTGTGAAAAAAAGAAGGGCTGTTGTCATAGGGGACTTCCTTCTGAGGGCCCAATATGCTGCTGAGATCTGTCCCACAGGGAGGTAGGTGTGTTGCCTGCCTGGTGCCTGGACGAGAGATGTTGCCAGCAACATCCCTCGCCTGGTTAAGCCCTCTGATTATTATCCATTACTGGTTTTCCACATTGGAAATGAAGAGGTAGGCAAAAGAAGTTCTCGGGTGATCAAAAGGGACTTCAGGGCTCTGGGAAGTCTTCTGAAGGGATCAGGAGTGCAAGCTGTGTTCACCTCTGTCCTTGCAGTTGGTGACTGGGATCCACACAAAAGGAGGAGGGTGGACACGCTGAATGAACGGCTTTGCAAATGGTGTTGTGCTCAGGGCTTTGGTTACTATGGCTTGGGATGCAGCCTTGAGAAAGGAGGAATGCTGACAGCAGATGGGAACCGACTGACTAGAAGGGCCATAATATTCTTGGGAACAAGGTGGGAAGGCTGGTTACAAGGGCTTTAAACTAGACATGATGATGGAAGGGGGTGTACTAGGCGACAGAGAAGCACGTGGGAACAGTTACCTTGGGAGGTGGTAAGGGAAAGCCCCAGACTTGTCCTGGAGGTACTAGGGAGGGCTCCTCTAAGAAGGCAACACCTGCTGGGATAGCGGCGTGGCAGGGGGCAGACAATCCAGGAGATTCCTGGAGTCTGTTGAGGACAACTTCCTGGTCCAGGTAGCAGATGGACCAAGCCAAGGTGAAGCCTTACTGGAGCTGGTGCTCACTAATGCAGAGGAGAGCATTAGAGAGGTTAAGATTGGAGGCAGCCTGGGCTGTAGTGACCCAGTGTAGTGAGTTGGTGATCCTGAAGAATGCGGGCCTGGCAAAAAGCAGAGCTAGGACCCTGTGCTTTAGGAGAGCAAACTTCCAGCTGCTCGAGGAACTGCTGAGTGGGATCCCCTGGGAAACTGTCCTTAAGGGCATGGGCACAGAACAAAGCTGGCAGCTCTTTAAGGACACCCTTCTGAGGCTGCAACGGCTCTCCATCCTCCAGCAGAAGAAGTCGAGCAGGGGAGGCAGGCGTTCGTCATGGCTGTGCAAGGATCTGCAGCTTAAACTGAGAGAAAAGAGGGAATTGTAGAGAAAGTGGAAGCAGGGTTGTGTATCCTGGGAGGAATACAGGGCTGTTGTCTGTGTGTGTAGAGATAGGACTAGGAAAGCCAAGGTGCAATGGAGCTGAACTTGGCGAGGGATGTGAAAGATAACAAGAAGGGGTTCTACAGGTACATAGACAGGAGGAGACAGGCCAAGGAGAGCGTTCCCCCTCTGATGAAAGGTAACGTGAAGCTGGCTTCCTCAGACATAGAAGAAGTTGAGGTACTCTATGAGGCACGTATGAGGTAAAGCGGAGATTCGGGAGCATGGCTTCACCAAGGGCAGATCGTGCCTGACCAGTCTGGTGGCTTTCTACGATGGATTGATGGCTTTGGTGGATGGGGGAAAGGCAGCGATGTCATCTAGCTGGACTTCTGCAAGGCCTTTGACACGGTCCCTCACCACATCCTTCTCTCTAGATTGGAGAGGTGTGGATTTGAAGGATGGACTGTGTGATGGGTTAGGAATTGGCTGGCTGGACGCAGCCAAAGGATTGTGACTAATGGTTCTGTATCAGGGTGGAGGCCGGAGACAGGCAGTCCCTCTGGGGTCAGTGTTGGGACCGGTGCCCTTCAGCATCTTCATCAGTGACAGACAATGGCATCGAGTGCAACCTCAGCAAATTTGCAGATGACACCAAGCTGAGCGGTGCAGTCGATACACTGGAAGAAAGGGAAGCCATGCAGAGGGACCTGGACAAGCTGGAGAAGAGCACCCATGAAAACCTAATGAGGTTTCACTAAGGCCAAGTGCAGGGTGCTGCACTGGAGTTGGGGCAACCCCAGGTATATAAAAACTGGGGGGAGAACTCCTTAAGAGCAGCCCTGCGGAGAAGGACTTGGGGTCCTGATGGACGAGGAGCTGGACATGAGCCAGCTGTGATTCTGTATGAGCCAGATGTGATTCTATAACAGCACTTCACTGGCTCATGTGGAGTTTGGTGTCCACCAGGACACTCAGGACCTTTTCTGTCAAGCTGCTTTTCAGCTGGATGATTCCCAGCATAGAGGGAGCAATTAGAACCATAGAATCACAATCACAGAACCGAAAGGTTGGAAATGACCTGCAAAATCTCCTGGTCCAACTGGTGCCATGGAAGCACTGGCTTGCCCAGTTCCTACTGGAAGTACTGCCCTGATTTGTTCTCAACACAGAGTTTCCATTTCAGGTGCAAAACTGTTCAGTTTTGAAGAGAACATTGGCAACAGTCTGATTTGACACGGAGAATTTATTGTTTTCCTGGGTTTTTCTAATTTTTATTAGCACATATATTATTCCATAGAAAATTAAAAGAATTTCAATTTCTAGATGGCATGCAATCCTCTATGAGTCCTCTGTGTGACTGCACCAAAGTTCTGCAATAGTGAACATCTTCACACTCATCTCACGCTGAACTGTTCAGTGACATTTCTATGTGTGTTTTGCATACAGTCAGGGCAGTGGTGTGGGGACAAAATGTGCAATGGGCCATTTTCACTTGGGCAGCTGAGTGCAGCTGTGCTGGAGGAGGAAGGTGAAAGTCCCCGTGTGCGTACGTGACATGTGTGCAATACCCCATGAGCTCTGGACACAGAGTCAGCACAGTCTGGTCCCAGGCTCTTTTCTTGAGGGGAACATGCAGAATGGACTCATTCATCCTCACAGAGACCATCAATTTGCTTATTCAATGAGTGGCAGAAGGTCAGGACTGCAAACTTTTGGAATGGTGGGTGACACACCTCTTGCTATGAGTCAAGGTGTGCCTGGGCAAGAAATCACCTACTAGCTTCAGAAGTACCAGGCTTGCCTGGTGGGAATAGAGGTGAACTGAGATATTTCATCTGAGTGTCCCAGGAAAAGAAGGCAGCTGATAAAAGTCCCTAGGAACGTGACACTGCACAGACCTCATGAGTAACTGGGGCAACGACAAACCTAGTGGTGGCAGAGAGATCCAGGTCTGAGGGGGAAACTCCAGGAGGAGGCTGGAAGGTGAACCTCTGCAGAAGGCTGGTGAAGAAAAGGAAGAGCTCCATTTTGGCAAGAGTCTCACCAGCACAGATCCTCCGCCCTGCAAAGAAATGCAGAATGGTCTGTGAGAGTCAATGGGAGCTGTGCTCCTTTCCTTTCCTTTTTCTTTGTTTTCCAGTTGCGAGGGGCTTTATGTCTTAGGGGAGTGAATTCAGAGTCTGAGTCCATGGGTAAAGCTGGCCTATTCAAGTTAGCAGATGTAGGTGGAGAGAGAAGGAGGGGTAACACCTGGGAAAAGTGTGGCATATCAGCTTCTGTGAGAAAGAGAGAATTGCAGATGCCCAGTTCAGAGCCCAAAGAGCAGAATAGAACATACCTGCTGAAAAAGGCATGAAAGCATCCTTCTTTACAAACTTCCCCTCTGAGTTGAGGAAATGCTCCGGGTAGAAGGAGCACGGTTTCTCCCACTGGGTTTTGTCTTGCAGGACAGAGTTGAGCAAGGGGATGACATAGGTTCCCTGCAAACCAAGGTAGAGCAGTTATTGCGCTAACAGTGGTGTTGCTGGGAGCGGTGGTGAATGCTGGACTGAAGAAATATAACATATTAACATATATTATCATGTTATCACATGAACAGGGTAGTAGAAGTAGCTGTGAGCACCTCACAGTGAGTGAGCATCCTTGGATGCAAGGCAGTCTGGAAAGAAAGAGGTGTCCCACTGGGGAGAGAGGGAAGGAAAGAAGTGCTGCTGGTGTCTTACCTTGGGAATGAAATAGCCTTTGATAGCGACATCCATGGTAGTCTCATGAGGCAAGTTCAACGGCAGGATATTAGCAAACCTCTGAATTTCATGCACAACAGCATCTGTGTATGGCATTTTAGTTCGGTGCTCGGTTCTTGGGAGGTTTGATCCGATCACTTGATCTATCTCTGCCTGGACTTTTTCTGAAAAGAGCACATGGATCATACATGCATTGTTCAACTCTCTCTTTCCTCTGCTAGGAATACTGGGATAAGGAGAACTGGCTTTTTATTCAGCCCTGCTTTGGTTCAGGGCAAGGGGACCTGAGGAGAAGAAAGCCACTGAGCGCCCAGTTTCCACTTACTCTGAATTTCAGGATATTTCATCATGAGCAGAAGGCCCCAGCGCAAAGTGGTGGCTGTGGTATCCATGCCAGCTATGAACAGATTTCTCACGACCTCAGTTAAGTTTACATCATCAAAAAATGTATTGTCCTTTCCATTCTCCTGGAAAAATAACACAATAATTCAAACAGCCGGTTAAATAGTCAAGAAGCACTGTTTTAATTTTGGAAAACAGGGGAAAAAGTTCATAGACAAATGTCAGGGAGGAATTAAAAGTGTGAAGGAAGAGGAAGTTTTGAGGCAATGCCTTCAGAAGTCTGTATTAAACTGAGTCTTGAAATACCGAGTGCTTGGAGTGACTCTGCTGCCCAGAGGAACACACAGTCAAGTCAGCAAGGCTTATTTCAGTGTTAACAAGAATACTTTGAAGTACAGGGAGCACTCGCTGGGTTTATCCAAGTGATGAAGTCAAGCTTTCTGTCCCCTGGGCCATGGAGCAGAGCATATAAAGAATGCATGCATCCATTGAATGAACAATCAATGAACATACAGATGGTATAGTACATCCAGGAGTTTGTCTGATGTAATTAGGATAATAGAGTAAGGAAACGAAAACACACACCCAATCCTGGGCTTGCATAAAAAACTCCAGTGGAGTGTGTCTCCAGAAGAGACGCTCCTCCTGGCAGTGAGTTCTTAAATGGGTCTAGGAGGGGTAGAGCCAGGCTCCTCCCCTTCCTGCAGCAGAGGTGAATTGACTTCACCTGTGCTCCCATGGATGACTTCGTGCTTGCCTCAGGTGATCAATCAGAGGTTAAGGCTGTGATTGAGCAGCCCCATACAATTGAAAGGGAAGCAAGGTGAAATGAGGAGGCTGCTGGCATTCCATTACCTCTTGTTGTCTGACAAGAAAAGCATCAATGAAGCTCCTCTGGTCATTTCTGTCCAGGACTTTGAGATACTTTGTGAAAGTGTTCTTGATGAAATTGTTGACTTCTTTTACATTCTCAGTAAATTTTTTTGGGGCCTTCAGGAAGAATCCAAGGATGGGGAAGGTATTGTACAGCTGTAAGATGCACAGATGCAGAAGAGGAGAAAGCAGGTACTAAGTAGATGTACCACTATTCAACAGTGCTTTTCAACAATACCCCGCACAGAAAATATTATATAGCCTTATAATCTTGTCACAAAGCACTCTTTACCCATCTCTTCCCCACCCAACTAAGTAAAATTGATAAAATTTACTCTCTCTACTATATAAATCACACTAGCTGATGGCCTAGAAATCCCATGTTTATGTGTATGTCTTGGATATAATTTCCTACCTCTCCACTCTTAGATTTCTCATCCCTCCCTCTCCAGCTTGGTTGGAGTTGGGTGTCTCAAGAGATGTTTACAATTTAAGAGACAGTTGCAGACATTTCCACAGTTTTGACACTATTCTTTGTCTGGGAGATAGGAAATGAAGGGCAACTTCTATCACCTGGGAACACTTTCCTTTTTTTCGTGTAGCATGCTCTTCAGTTGTTTTTTATGAAGTCAAGCTACACTCGCCCAGACTAAGAGAAACCCGTATGTAGTACCAAAGGTCTGTTTCCTGCCACTTCAGGATGCATTTGTCACATACAGATAGATGAATGTCAGTGATCGGGGGTAGATGCAGTGTTATCACTCTGTGTTGTGCATGATTTTGAAGAGAAACATTCAACCAGATCAATTACCGACACTGATGGACTTCCCAAAAGCTTGACATTTTCATTCATCAGTGACACAAGCCTTTTGAATATGGGGTCTTCGTAGTCAAACCGCTTTCCAAGCAATACGGACACAATGACATTAGCAATAGCAGAATTCATCAGCTCAGTCATCTCAAGGGGCTTCCCTAGCAAAGGAAAAGATGATGCAAACAACACAATCAATGGTTATTGCCATCAATTAAATTGCAACAATAGCGTGTAGAGCCCCATTGAAGTCTGGGAAATGATAGGCACAGAGTTGGCTTGTAAGAAAGATGAAGGGAGATTTTGTAAAAGGGGATGTAGTGATAGGACAAGAAGTAGTGTTTTAACATGGTAACAGGGTACTGGACACAAAGAAGAGATTTTTCACAATGAGGATGATGAGGCAATGGAGCAGGATGCCTGGAGAAGTAGTGGGTGCCATCACTGGAGGAACTCGAGGCCAGGCTGGATGGAGGTTCTGAGCAACCTGATCTAGTGGAAGGTTTTCCTACATTTCCCAGCGAATCTGGACAAGATTGTCTGTAGAGGTTCCTTCCAAGCCAGGCCAATCTATCAGTCTGTGATTCCATTCTAAGTGCTGCTGTTGGTAACTAACCTAGTGACAAATAGTCCTGGATGACGCTGGAGAAATGTATAAAGGAATCTTCTGTCTTCTACTGGAAGGCGTTTTGCAGAAATATGCCTCGACGGGCAATCAATTTTTCAGTCTAGATATGCACAACCCTGCAATTGCCTTCTACTTTTCTCCTGAGTCCATGTCAGTCCTTTATGGAGGTGCTGCACGAGGCATAATAAGGCCTTTTCCTCAACTGGACTGTTTTGAATTGAACTCTGTGTTTGTCTTCCAGTGCTTCAATAAAAGTTTTCATTTACACACCAGGCAATTGCCAGGTAGAGATACAAGGAGACAGACACAACTCATGTGTACTCATCACAGCATTGATATTGGAGAATGATGTACCTCTTCTTCCTTCATCCTTTGGTATTCCTGAAAATGCTTTCAGAGAAAAGTCAGGTACATGCTGTCAAATTAAGAATCTCCCTACCTTTCTGTGACTCAATTACGTCTGCCAGGTATCCGTACTCTTCTACAACATGATCTTCTATGGCCTTCTTTCCCATCCCAAAGTCTCGTAAGGTTGTAAGAGTAAATCTTCGCATCACTTTCCAGTTTTCTCCACGAGAAAATACAACTCCTGAAATGGAAAATTAAAACACATACACAACAGTTTAAGCAAAGAGTCTTCATGCATTCTGTGAAGGTTTCACACTGATGGACTGCTGAGGTTCATCAGGTTCATCATGCTTCTCTTTCACCTGCGCCTCTTGAAAAGGACGGGGACAGAAAATGTGAGAACAGCCCACTCACCTTTTCCTTTTGCTGTTTCTTCTATGATTTGTATTTTAGGCCTCCCAACAAATGCATCTGCATGATTCACCAAAGCTTCCTTCACTGTGTCATATCCTGACAGCACCACCACTTTCCTCAGTCCCATCTGAACTGTGAAGACTGGGCCATATGTTTCAGAAAGCTAGTAGAATGAAAAGAAAGGGGAGGAACATGATGTTTGGCAAAGCAAAAAACACTTGTTATTCAGCAGGTTCAACGTTCTTCTTCCCACATGGCACTGGCTTTGCATCTGCTGTCCAAAATGTTGGGAATTCATGCTGCAAGTGTTGGAGCTTCTGTGATTTTAAAGAATCACAATAGGATCTGTAATGCTTAATTGGGTATTTGAATAAAAGATTTTCAGTGGGCCTAATAATGTCCACTACACTGATTCTGTCACTCATTGGAAATGCATAGCTAACCAAAATGAGATTGATTTCCAAGCTGGTAATACATCAAGGCACGGGAACTGCCAGAAACCCCTATGTTTGCTGTTCATGGCTTTGAGGAATAGTTCAGCAAGGAATGCCCAAATCCTAAAATATCTGACTGCTATACACTATTATCCCAAGAGCCCTGAGTTTCCTGCTACAAGGTATGAAAGAATAAGCAGTGAGGTTTTTTTCCTAGTTTGCTCTGGGAAACCAGAAAGTTTTCTCCATCAAGAGAGAGGATCAAAAATTTGTTTGCCAGTTTCCTGGTGCCTGAGTCCAGCAAACAGCTTTCAGAAAGCTCTGGTCCCTTCCCTAACTGTTTCAGCAGTCCCTGGTGAAGTTTCTGTAATTGTGGGAGATCCGGGATCCCTCTCTTCTTGTCACCCTTGCCTGAAGAGTGCTAACATTTCCTCTGTTCCACAGAATTAGCTCAGTTCCCTCGATAACGTGGTTGCAAGCCAATTGCTCTGCACTACACAGTATCACATAGTAGGAAAAGAAGCCACTGCAAAGAATAATACAGTTGTGTTTGCAATTTCCATGCCTTGAGATCTCTGTATCCCTTTCAAGAAGTCAGTGACGGACTTGGAGTGAGAGCTCTAAGGAAAGGAGCAACAGAAGTTACCTGTAGCATTGTCTGGCCAAGTTTCTTTAGGTCCATCATGTGCAGATTTCCAATGATGGGTAAAGGCTGCGGTCCTGGGGGGAATTTCACTTGGCTCCTCCAGAAATGTTGTGTTTTCAAAATCAGCAGGAGAATTAGGATGAGCAGTAAGCCCACAGGAACAAGGCTGGCCCAATCCATTGCCTTTCAGCAAAAGCTGAACTGAAGAGATGATAATTCAAGCAAGCTTCTACCTGAAGCTCTTTCAAGCAATAATGGCACTTCTGCACCAAGAGGTGTAGAAGTTGAGGGATGAGCTCCACTTCTCAGAAATGTTGGAAGTGACAACTCTCCTCAATTTTACCCTCATAAAATACCTACTGGGCAGTACCAAAATACACTAATTTTATGCTCTCCTAGTAATTGTTTAACGAGTTATCTGTCAATTAGTGTTTTACACTAGTAGAGATATCTGGTGGCATAAATGTAGCAAGGGCAACTCAAATTCTGCCTTGAACTTTGAAATTGAAATCAGTCAAACACACTGGAGACACTAAAGAAGTGTGTGTGCCAAAGAGATGCAAGGGTCATTTGTTTCATTTAAATGCTCTGTTCTTTAAAACAATCTTCTTTATAACCCCCAAACTTTCCTCAGGCAACTTAACCCAAGGATCTCTACTTCTTATCATCATAAAATTATATTTACAACTTTTGATACATCCACTGGTTCTTGTTCTCCCTCCAATTTTCCTTCTTTGTCTACCCCTCTGCCTTTGCCCAGTTTGATGTCGATAGCCAAGGAAGAGATAAGACTGCCAAGTAAGGGACAAAACCTGCAGGACCTAGAATAGACAGAAACCTCTTAGTCTCAACATCCAGTTTTGGTGTGTGTTCTGTAGCTCAGTGAGTGGTGCATCCACTGCAGAAAAGCAAAGGTACTTGGGTTTCTAAGCTCAAGAGAGCCACAGCAAACTTTCTTTTAGAGGGAGGAGGAGGAAGAAATTCAGACTTGAGCTGTGTTACTTACTTTTGTCATCTGACAGTTTCAAGAAGAATAACAGAGAGAAGAGCCTGTAGGATTATGTCCTGGTTGAAAGCCATGCCTGGGGGATATGGTTACTGAAGAAAGACGGCTGAAGCACAGTCAGTGGCTCACTGTCCTGTTGTAGATCAGAGGCACGTGTTGTCCTTCAGGGTTCAGTACTGGGACTAATGCTCCTCCATATCTTCATCAATGACATCAACAGTGAGATAGAGCGTACTTTCAGCAGTTTGTGGATGATACCAAGCTGTGTGGTGCAGTCAGCACCCACAGAGGATGGGGTGCCATCCAGAGAGATCTAGATAGGCTGAGCAGTGGGCCCAGGTGAACCTCATGAGGTTCAACTGTACCAGGTGCAAGGATTACACCTGGGTCCCATCAACCTCCAGTACCGTACAAGCTTTGGGATGAATAGATAGAGAAAAGCCTGTTGAAAATGACCGGTGGGCATTGGCATTTAGAAGCTGGATATGAGCCAGCAATGTGCCCTTGCAGCCCAGAAAGCCAACCGTATCCTGGGCTGCATCAAAACAAGCATGGCCAGCATTATTAACAAGGAATGATACTGACTCTTAGGTTATGAAAAGAAATGGTGATGCGGAGGTTTTTTTACTTACAGATGGTCAAGGGTTAGACCTGTGCAGAATTTCAGAATATGTACAGAATTTCCCTGCATACACAGGACTTGCCAGGCTATTGGAAGGATGCTGTGGGACTGGATTTGTCTCCAGAAATGCACTAGGAGAAGTAAATAAACCCCCAAATTCCACTGTCCTTGCCTGCTCAGCCCTTCTGGTTCCTTCCACTAAGACTCTGGCTTCTGCAGTGCCAGCAGGTGGTGAGTGAGCTTAGTAGCGTGGGTTCATTACAGATAAGGGTGATGGGCTATGAATTTCCCTGCAGGATACATCCCCCCACTCATAACTGTGACATCAAGTTCAACACAGGTGACGTTTATCGATATTGTTGATGTTATGCTTTGCTTCCTCCATGCTAATGAAAGTTCGTTGGTTCTTCTTCCATCATCTTGATGTTTTCAGGGTGTAGGGGAACACTCATCCTAGTTATCACCTCACTGCATCAAAATATATATTTGATAACATTATAAACCATCTTACACAGTTTCCTAGGCTGACCTAGGCTCCTAGGGCTCTTCTTTGTCAAAAAGAAACAAGGACTTTCCAGAAAACAAGAGCTGGGTTACGTGGGATAAATTTCCATGTAGAAGGGCCCATCTCTCTGTTGTAGTTTTTGAGGGAGCCTGAAGAGGTAACCCCCCACCTGACAACAGAGGTCAGGAAACAGCAGGTGAGTGCTCAGTTTGCTATAGTAAGATTGAGAGAACTGGACAACAGAAGCACAAAGTTTATTTTTTTTTCCATTTGTTTCAATGAGCAAAACATAACTCCTGAGGGGACCATTCTGGGGGATTTCCTTATAGTAAATAGCTATTCCTCATGGAGGCATTTCTTTGCAGTCAGCTCTCAGTGCAATTAACTCATGGTTTCATGTGAATAAATAAGCTCCTGAATCCTTGGATAGGAATTTAGCTGTACCTAGTATCTTTATAGTTTTCTGAGGAAAAAATACGCAAGCAGAATAGGAATAATATCTGTGCTATTTTGTATTACAGTCTCCCCCTGCAATCTGATAACTAAGCCCTTGTCAGCATGGGTTCATCGGGGGAAAGTCCTGACTTGGAAATTTCCTTCTACGATAAGTTCACCTGCTTGGTTGATGGAGGGAAAGTTGGAGACAGAATCTTTATAGATTTTAGCAATCCTCATTCCAAAAGAATGAACATTGGGAAAATCAAATTGGTTCTCCTGAGCCTGACATAATGACAATTTATGCTAAAATCAAACTTTAAAAAAAATATTACAGAATTACAGCTACCTACAGCTGCTTCTGGAAGATATTTGTGGTTAGAAAAATTCTGGGGAGTTGGTTTTTAGCACTAGAAACAGAAAAGAGCATCATAAGGACTTATATATGTTTTCCTACATGATAGCTTCAAATCTGCTGTGCTCATCATAGTTGTTGGAATTAATTTCATGCAGCTTCTCCTCTTCTGGAACCTGTCATGGAAATCAAAGAACAGTTCATTTGATGAGATAAAGATATCAGGAGACTGAAGCATACTGAGAAGGTAATTCTGTTTGTACATATTATGTGTCTATTTATTAATTGTGAGGAATTTACTGATGCTAAAGGACCTTCAAGTGAGTAGACTAATTACTACTGCCGGTCAACACAGGCTGTGATTTAGTTCTTCATCCTTGATTTAAACTTTTCATTCTCCTGTCTGTTTGTATCACTTTTATATAACAGGGCTATTCAGATTATTCAGACCTTGCTGAAAACCAGCGCTTATTGCTTTCCCAATGTCAAATAGCTTGCAGAACTGCCATTAACAATTTTTGCTTTTTTCTTTTTTTTCCTCTTTCCTGAGTGTCACAACTGATCGCAGAATCACAGTCACAGGATAAAGAATCATGGAATGGCTTGGGTTGGAACAGACCTCAAAAATCATCCAGTTTCAGCTCTCTGCTGTGGGCAGGGTTGCCATCACTAAATCAGGCACTGTCTCAGACTGCCCAGGGCCCCATCCAGCTGGCCCTGAGCACCTCCAGGGATGGGGCATCCACTGATGTTTTGTTTCACAACTTCCCATTGAACTGCAAGCATTCTATGACTAAAAGACAAGTCGTTTGGTTTGTACTGGAGTTTAATTCATTCAAAAATTAGTAACAATTCCTTGTAAGTTAACAACATTTTATTTACGTGTACTGTATATAAGATATAGATTTATCTTTATCTTTGAGGTAGGCAGTTAAACATCCATGGTTACCAGTGTGGAATAAGCAGACTCTTTAAATCTTAATTAGCATAACTCTAGTAGAGACCTGGAATGATTGAAATGAGCTGCACTCTAGAGCTATCATTTTGTTGAGTGTAAGGGAGCCTAGCAAGGCAACTTCAGATATTCTTGCTTCTAAGCCTCATTGCCTGTGTCTTCATACATAAATCAATAATGATAGGAGCCAGAGCTTTAAGCCATAACTTTGATGGTCAGATCATTCAAACAAGAAGCACTAAGCACTATGATTCTATGATGCACTGAAGTGCTCTAAATCTCACTTAGCAATAAATTCTAGTTGATAGAAAAGCAGCACTGTTGAGCTAGGAATGCCTATACTATGTTTAAACTACAAGAAGAGTGAGAACTCTCAGGACAAGAGGAGAAAGGGAAATGGTTTCAAACTGAAAGAGGGTAGATTTAGACTAGATATTAGGACAAAATTCTTTACTGTGGGGGTGGTGAGACACTGGAACAAGTTACTCAGTGAGGCTGTGGATGTCTCCTCCTTTGATGTCCTCAAAGCCAGGCTGGATGGGGCTGTGAGCAACCTGGACTATAGGGAGGTGTCCCTGCCTATAGCAGGGGGTTGAAACTGGGTGATCTTAAAGGTCCCTTCCAACCCAAACTGTTACACGATTCTATGATTCTCTGAATATAAATACAATAGAATCACAGAATCTCCAAGGTTGGAAAAGACCCACACTATCACTCAGTCCAACCATCTACCCATCGCCAATAGTTCTCACTAAACCCTGTCCCTCATCACAACGTCCAAACGTTCCTTGAACACCTCCAGGCTCAGTGACTCCACACCTCCCTGGGCAGCCCATTCCAGTACCTGACCACTCTTTTGGAGCAGTGCTATTTCCTAATGTCCAGCCTGAATCTCCCCCGGCACAGCTTGGAGCCATTCCCTCAAGTTCTATCACTGTTACACGAGAGAAGAGGCCGACCCCCAGCTCACCACAACCTCCCTTCAGGAAGTTACAGAGAGCAGGGAGGTCTCCCCTGAGCCTCCTCTTCTTGAGGCTAAACAATCCCAACTCCTTCAGCCTCTCCTCATATGGCCTGTGCTCCAGACCCCTCACCAGCTTTTTGCCCTTCTTTGAACCCGCTCCAGGGTCTCAATATCTTTCTTGCAGTGAGGGGCCCAAAACTGGACACAGCACTCGAGGTGCAGCCTCACCAGAGCTGAGTACACAGGAACAATCACTGCCCTGTTCCTGATGCAAGCCAAGATGCCATTGGCCTTCTTAGCCACCTGGGCACACTTCTGGCTCATGTTTTGCTGGCATCAATCAATACCCCAGGTCCATCTATCACCAGGAGCGCTGATAGATGATGGAAATCAGCTCAGCTATCACTTCCACCAGTTCCCTCAGCTCTGTCGGGTGAATCTCATCCGGCCCAATGGACTTGTGGCAGCCCAGTTGGACTAGTAGGTCTCTGACTGTCCTCCTGAATGGTGGGAGGTTTTGTCTGCTCCCCAGCCAAGACTACCAGGTCAGAGAGTGGAGTACCCTGAGGATAACTGGTGTGACCTTTAAAAACAGATGTAAAGAAAGCATTCAGAACCTCTGCCTTTTCCTTATCCTCAGTGGTCACATTCCTAGCCTCATCCAGTAAAGATTGGAGATTTCTTTGTGGAAGGGAGGGACACCAATTCAGAGGGACCTTAACAGAGTTGAAAGATGGGCCTGGGTGAATCTAATGCAGTTGAACACAGCAAAGTGAAAGGTTTTCCACTTGGGCCAGAGGAATCCCAGGCATTTATACAGACTGGAAGGAGTTGTCCTTGAGAGCAGCCCTGCAGTACAAGGATTTGGGGGTCCTGATGGATGAAAAACTGGACATGAGCCAGCAGTGTGCTCTTGAAGCTCGAAAAGCAAATGGTATCCTAGGCTCCATCAGAAGAGGAGTAGCCAGCAGGGACAGGGAGGTGATTGTCCCTCTCTACTCTGCTCATGTGAGGCCCCATCTGCAGTACTGTGTCCAGGTCTGGAGCCCACAAAACAAGAAAAACAAAGCTGTTGGAGAGGGTCCAGAGGAGGCTACAAAGATGATCATGGGACTGGAGCACCTCCACTAAAAGACTGGCTGAGGGAGCTGGGCTTGTTCAGCCTGGAGAAAAAAAGGCTGCGGGGTGACCTCAGTGCAGCCTTCAGCACCTAAAGGGAGCCTACAAACAGGAGGGGAATCAACTTTTCGAAAGGCGGATAACTGCAGGACAAGGGGAAATGGTTTGAAGTTGAGGAAGGGAAGACTGAGGTTGGATGTCAGGGGGAAGTTGTGTGCTGTGAGAGTGGTGAGGTGCTGGAACAGCTGCCCAGAGAGGCTGTGATGCCCCGTCCATCCCTGGAGGTGTTCAAGGCCAGGTTGGATGGGGCCCTGGGCAGCCTGGGCTGCTATGAAATGGGGAGGTTGGTGGCCCTGCCTGTGGCAGGCAGTTGGAGCTTCATGAGATCTCTTCCAATCCAAGCCATTCTATGATTCTGTGATTCTGTGAGATTCTTCTTGGTCCTCCTCTTACTATTGATATATTTGTAAAAGAGTTTCTGGTTCCTTTTTACTCCAGTGACCAGGTTGAGTTCAAGCTGGGCTTTTGCCTTTCCAATTTTCTCTCTGCAGATGTAAAGAACTCCACTGAGGCCTCATTTTCTTGGCTCTATTTCTGCTTTTCATTCAAAGCATGACTAGTTGGCTGGTCAAAAATAAATCTAGTAGTTTGCCTTGATAAATTCACAGCCTAAGGCTGGGCAACGTGTTTGGAAGTTGACTGATGTCCAAACCTCCATGTGTTGTATCTCTTCTAACATGATGAAAATATAGTTCCTTTGTTTTAACAGTGGTTTGTATCTTACCTCCCAATAAGCGGAGTCATCAAAGCAGTTCTGGTCAGATACTTGTCCCCAGATGGGCAGCTTTAGAATAGCACCTGCAGATAAAAAGACCTCAGAAGTTGAAAAAAACTATATCCAAAAATACATTCTTCAGATATGTCCTGGAATAGAATTATAGAATGATAGAATTGCCAAGGTTGGAAAAGATCTCTAAGGTCATCCAATCCAATCATCCACCTATCACCAACATTTCCTCACTAAATCACGTCCTTTAGTACAACTCTGGGACTAAGGAAGGCACCACTATCAAGCTTTTGGGAGGAAATATGTTATAGTGATTTAGTTAACAATATTAAATTAAAAGAAATCACTAAAATGTCTCAGCCTGCTCTTCTCCATATACAAAGCAGAAAAGATGGGAAATATGGTTGAGATCCCAATGGATACGGGCCAGACACAGCTCTCCTGTAAATCCTGTGTTGTATCTACCAGTTCACTACGGATGTCTCAGTCACCCTACTATAGAATGAGACATCTATATAGGATTAACAGAATGACATGAAAACATGGGACACCTAATGGGTCGTGAGCTAATCTCAAACTAGCTTCTGTTCAGCATTTTAAGTTTCTGAATCTAGAGCAGAACTTCCACTGGAGCAACAATAGTGCTTTTTGTATACAAACCAGTACCTTTGAAGGTAAGATTCAGTAAGATATCTATCTGCTGTTTGAAGACTGGTTGAGAAACTGCCTTTCCCATATTCATGATTCTGCTAGCATGCTATCATGATTTACTCTTTTCTGTCTTTCCATTTCCTAGTTTTCTTGTGAAATTATTGATAGATTGAAATTCTCCACAAGCACATCTCTAACATCCTATATATTTCAACTGCTGTGTGCAGTTACGAACTGTGTACTTGAACTGTACGTGAACTGACCTGTCAATGCTCCACCAAGCAGTGCAATTCCAATTGTGCTGCCCAAGGCAGCAGCCTGTTTGCCAGCGGTAAGTTGGACACCTCCCCTGAAACAGACAGAAAAACAAGTCAACACTGAAAACTATGAAAGTACAGGGTGAGGTTTGGTTTCACAACTTTATGTTTGCTCTCTGCTGGACAGAACGACTTGTTGGAAAATAACCTTTCATTGCCATGGCCACTGCAGAAGCCATATGGGACAGCCTGTATTTTGGTTTTGTTTTGGATTATAGTTTAACACAAGTTCTTTGAAAAGGTTACTGACATGTTCTCAATCTTCATAAAATGTTTCCCTTTATCAAAAAGACTACCATTCCATCTTCTTGTGATCTTCTTAAGAGAATGGAAATGGACCATTTTGTTGATTGGTGTTTTTCTTGTAAGTCTTTCTGTTGCCTGAGGTTTGATTGTAGAAGCAGGAGAATGACTTTTCTACTTCTGAAGGGTGATTTATTTATTTTTTTGACAACTGTTTAAATTTTTATCTGATCTTTGAATGTGGAACAAGCTTTGCATATAAACCATGTTAATGACGGGATACCAACAACAGTCCCATTTAAATCAGAATCATAGAATCATAGAATTGCTCAGGTTGGAAAAGACCTTAAAGATCATCAAGTCCAACCACAACCCAACCATCCTACCCTAACTAACAACCCTCTGCTAAATCACGTCCTTGAGCACCACATCCAAATAGTTTTTAAACACATCCAGGGGTAGTAACTCAACCACCTCCCCGGGCAGCTTATTCCAGTGCTCAGTGTTTCAGAACACTGATCTGAAATCTAATCAAAGGTGAATTTCAAAGAATCACAGAACTGTAGGGGTTGGAAGGGACTTCTGGGAGTTATCTAGTTCAACCCCTGTGAAAGCAGTTCCCTACAGTAGGTTTTCTGAAAATAAATCATAATTAGATCCAAGGAGAGTGAAAAATTAAAATAGATCTTCAGTAAAGGAAACTTCTTTCTCTTTTCTGAATATTACTTACTTAGTTTCATGTTGTACTGCAGTTACTATGATGCCAGCAATGCCTCCCAGTATTCCAGGTAAGCCGTGTAAATTATGGACTCCACATGTGTCTTGAATTTTCAGCTTGGATGCCAAAACAGGCTGAAATGAGGGGAAATGTAGTTCAAAATCAACTGAGTACCTCTAATGCCACAGATGTCCAAGTTCCCATCATAAATATAGCACTACAGAACAAGGAATGTCAGTGATGTTCCCAATGTTTTCAGCCACTGAAGTTATCTCATAAGAATATATTTTAATCACATGCATTTCAAAATAATAATTTGAAAATAAAAGAGAATATACTCTCTGCAGTTTATCAGCCAGTTTCTTTCTGTTAAAGAAAGCAAGCTCCAGTGAAGTTGGTGAAGCAGTATGTGAGTGAGAGCAGAGGCAGGTCCTGGATACTTACAGTCAGGAAGTGGAACCCCAGGACAGAGATGATCCCAGCAATGCTCCCAATGCACAAGGCAACAAAAGGGTGTATTGTCAGGTCAGCACAGGTACCCACTGCTACTCCTCCTGCCAGGGTGGCATTTTGAATGAGAACCTGCAACCATGAAGCTGTTAGACATGGAACTGAGGTTTGTTTTGGGGCTGAATGACTTGTAAGGGATTTTTACAATGAAAAACAATTGGGAATTTAAAACAGTTCCCTGTTATGAGTTGAGGGTGCTGGTTCAAAGCAGTTCTAAGCCAGTCAACCTCTTTTGGGTATTTCAAAATGAAAACTCAGGGAAGATCATCTTTTGAATAAGACCCAAATGTCCTTCTAAATGAACCAATGTCAGCAGGTTCCACAGGTGAGAGAGTGGAACCATCCTGATAGTACCTAAGAGCATTCTTCTCTTCAGATGCAGTGATCCCATTGGGGAACCAAATCACATACATAAAGCAGAGTGGGTTGACTCAGAGTGCAATATGACATTGCAGCTTTCTGAAGCATGACAACCCTGGTTGTGTCTGCAGTGCAGGGGCTTCAGCTAGCTCATGGACACTGGGAACCAATCTATCACCTGTATTATAGGGGATTTCTTGATTTAGCAGAGGTAGTGGTAGGACTCTTACCATACTGAATTTGCCTCTTTGATCCAGCAGGCTGGAGAGGGCAAATGTTGTAACAGCACATGCTGCCAGGGCGTAGTAAGTGTTGATAATTATTTTAATCTTGTCACCTAAATCTGCAATTGCAGAGTTAAAACTGGGCCAAAAAAGCCAAAGGAACAGGGTACCTGTATGGGCAAAAGTCAAAACAAAATGAAAACAATTTGGTCAGAAGAGGTGTTTCACTGTGAAAGATCCAATACAACAGCACTAAGTACAAGAAATGAGGAAGATGGTCAAGGAAAATGTAAAATAACTGAAAATGCTGGAAGAAATAGCAGTCAATGCAGAAGCTTTTGACTCTGGAAGTTGAGATTTTGATGCATTCTGACAAATCTTACTTTAACATATTGCAACCCCTCACTGTGCCCCACACAGTTAGAGGTCACTATCACTGTGAAAATGCCAGAGCAGGATGCATTAGTGAGGGAGTTCGCATGTAAATCTTTGGTCATTTATTGATAGAGCAGATAGCTTTCAATTATAAATTGACCTATGAATAGATCTGGTGGGCAGATGGATGAAAACCCAATTCAACACCCGTGTGGTTTCTAACATTCAGTAGTGGGGAAGCATAATAATTGGTGATCATAAAAACATGGATAAAAGAGGAGTAGAAGACTCTTAATCTCTCAGTATTACTTTGCTGTGCTACTTTTACTTACCAATCATGGCAAATATGTCTGAGTGATAGGTAGATTCCTCATTTTCATGCTTGTTTTTCAAGCCAGGACGATACAAAATGAGTGTTACAGCCAAACCAAAATAAGCTCCAAAGGCATGGATGGTCATTGAGGCTCCAATATCTGTAGCCTGTATCAGGGACCCGAAATAGTAGCACAACATTTACACAACAAAGAAATAAGGATTTGATTTCCTGCATGACTGGAAACATTACACAGTGAAAATGTGTTACAACAGGAAATTGTGAGAACAGGAAACAATTATTTGTAAATAGTTGTACCTTAAATATTTCCGTAACTAGATATTCATTGACTGCAAAGACTGTGATCTCCAGAAACGTCAGGAGAAGCATTTGAACAGGGTTGGTTTTCCCCAGGACTGCTCCAAATGAAATCAAAGCAGTTGCTGTGCTGAAGTCTGCATTTATCATGCTGAAGATGAGAAAACAAATGCAAGCAAACCAACGAGAAATGAGAGAGAAAATCAGCTTAATGGGAGCTGAAATAAAGATGTATTCAAATTTGTTATGTCATTAAGTGACAGAGTAAATCTTCAAACAAAGTCACAAAGAATCTTCTTTTGTGGATAAAAGTTACATCAGAATTTCCTAGTTGGGTTGTGTGGGCATCTTATAGAAGGCTGAGGAGAAAATGTGGGGAAATTGCCTCCTACTCAGCTGTCTGAGATCACAGTCAAAATTTGGAAGAGGTGTGGGTTGAAGATGTCTATCCCTAACCATTTGGGATGAGGTTTCTTTCAAAGTTTTCTGCAAGTTTTATTAGATAGCAGAACTGCATACATGGAAACACTCTGAGACCCTGCTAGAAGCAAGATGGATCAATGGAGGAGAGATTAAAAGCACCTAGAAGCATTACTTGTGAAGTCCCTTCTTCTGAGGTTGGGCTCCAAACCCTGTGTTTGCACCAATTATTCCCTCCTAAGCAGGAGAAAACCTCATGTGTGGATTGACAGATTGCTCAAGCCTTTCCTTTGTGACCCCGTGTGCCATGGAAGAACAGATCCCTCTGTGCCTGCTGGGTGCAGGAGGGAGCCACACTACTGCTGAGAATTCTCCTGTTTGCACAGCTCCAGAGATTCCATTCAGTCTCTCTACATGGCTTATGTTCCACATGTAACTTGTCAGCTCAGAGTTCATCCTGCATTCCCTTGACCCAGTGCAGCAGGTGCTGCTATTTGGGTGAAAGATAAAAAGATTGATAGCAGTGTTCCATCAGAAATTCATGAGTTTGGAAAACTAATCTCACAGATTTTGTATCTTTATTCTGATATTTTAAGGGATAGAAGTTTCATTTCTGGAAAATTTCATACGTACCTTTCAATGGTAACCTGAATTTTCCCTCTTTCACCCCTGTGCAAGAATCCTTGCATTAGAGTGCCCCACTGAAGACCAAAGGCAGCAATGAGCATGTTGATACCAACACTGGTGAATCCATATTTCTTCAGAAAGGTCATCAGGAAACCAAATCCAATAAATATCATCACATGGACGTCCTTAAAGTCTGAAAGAAGAAGATGTCTGACAGTGACTTGAGAGAAGAATATATAGGGATAAAGGAAGATTTAGCTGAAAACTGAAAGGATTCTACACTTATGTTATCAGTGTGTTCCATCCTTTCTGACCTGCCTTTTAGCTGAGTTTTTGGAAAAAAAATTGGTTGTTTTTATAATTTATCATTATGCAAGGAACACTAGATCTCTATGTGAACAACATTAATATGCCCATAGCTTTCATCTGGACCTGAAGCCACGTGGAACTTCACAGCTTCATGTCCTTGCAGAAAATTTTTCTTTCCTTTGAAATAAAGGTTGTTGCATCCATCACATCCTGGCCAACTTCAAAAATGTGCAAGAGGTTGTTTTGAGAGTCTACTAGTTGGCACTGGGCAAAAGTATGCTTGTGATTCTTAACAAAGTGTTGTAGAACAGATTGAGTTCTTCAACTGCCTACTTTGAATTTAACAGTTTATATATGGCCCTAAATGTCTTAATGTTGCTAAGTAGCATAAACTTAGCCCTACTTCAAATATGATTTTTCTTTCAAACAGCATAGAATCATAGAATCATAGAATCACAAGGTTGGAAACGACCTACAAGATCATCTAGTCCAACCGTCTCCTCATCACCATTGCCACCACTAGCACTAAACCATATTGTTGTTGATCCATCTAAGCAATATTGTTGTTGATCCATCTAGTCCTTCTTAGAACTTAGTTTTAATATAAACTAAATTTATCACCATAGAATCATAGAATCACAGAATGGCCTGGGTTGCAAAGGCCCACAGCGCTCATCCAGTCCCAAACCCTGCTGTGTGCAGGTCGCCAACCAGCAGCCCAGGCTGCCCAGAGCCACATCCAGCCTGGCCTTGAATGCCTGCAGGGATGGGGCATCCACAGCCTCCTTGGGCAACCTGTGCCAGTGCTTCACCACAACATGGATATTTTATATTTCAAAAAAGGTTGGTCTGAAGAATTTTGTGCAATTTAATGAACACTACATCCACAAGATTTGATCCCAGTAATTGTTTTCTCTTTTTTTTTTTTTTTGTTAGTAAGAAGCCCAGCAGAGAAAAGCTCATTCTGTCCATTTCTATTTTGCTGATTCTTACATGTAAACACACAGAGACTTGAGACATTGACCTGATTATTACAATATTTGATTGAAGTTACATTCCACATTCAGGTGCTTTTGACATTCCTATTGTTTTGCTATATGTGTTTCTGTGTTTAGCCAAAAGAGGGCCCAGAAGTGCAATAAGCTCCTGGAGAGTCTTAATAAACCCTGTTATATTTGTACTTCAGTAATGAAATGGAAGCATGCCAGTAGTAACATTCTTTACAGTTGTCTACACACATCTAACATTATTGTAGAAATGTGGTGGTTCTCAAACACCCCCAACCCTTCAGCTTCTTTTTTAGGCCAAACATTTTCAAATTTATTTCCTGACTTCAATAATTTGAAATTATTTTTGAGGCTCCTGCAGTCCTTTGGGAACTCCCCATTTTCCTCCTTGTTACTGTTCCCAGAACTACTTTTCAAGCTCTTGTGTTGTACCTAATGCTCATTTTAAGAGATATAGAAACAGCTCTTCTGTTTGGGTTTCCACACTTTTGATACTCTTGAATATCTTGTACTGCAGTGTTCAGTGAAAGTTAATAGCTGCCTTCGAGCTCAAATGATTTCGTTCCTTCAAAGGAACTATGGTAAGGGCAGTACAAACAATGCTAATACAATCTTTCTAATTTTACCAGCAGCAATTTTTTTAGTTTCCTTTTGAATGCAGGGATGCAAACACAGCTTAACTTGCCTGTATCCTCATGTCAGAGAAAATTGGTAGGGAATGTTTAGGAGAAGAACCTTATTAAAGTAAGGCGGTGGTGCTTCTCTGTATGAGCCTCTGTAAAACTTTTTTCTTCTGTTTTTGAAATGATTTTCTATGAGGAACCATTAAGGTCTGTGGGATAGGATGAGGGGAAATGGCTTCAAATTTAAAGAGAGTAGATTTGGATTGCATATAAAGAAGAAGTCTTTCAGTGAAAGTGGTGAAGAATTGGCACAGGATGCCTAGAGATGTGGTATTCATCTTATGCAGGATTCATGTATTTAGCATCTCACTCAATCTTGCCTACTGTAGGAGATGTCTAAGTAACCTGACATTACACATGAGCAAAAGAACAGGTTTCAAAGACACCTTGATGGAGGAACTTAATTTTTGCTCTACCCTTCTATGGGGTTTCTTTGTGCTCAGCTCTCACTTGAAATGTACTATAAGGAATCTTATCCCAGTCCCAAATATGACATGTAATCCATTTCACAAGCTGAGTGAAGACTTGCAACTGATCTAGCTCATTCCTTGTGCTCAAGCTACCTTTTGTACCTTCTGCTAAAGAACAGTAGGTCTAGAATGTTTTGAAATGATGAAGAAAGCAAAGGACTTTGAAATAATCTGTTTCAGTAACTAGCTGTGTTTAACAGAGTGTGGTTCTTCCATTCTGTGAGGCAGGAAGAGAAATACTGGGAAAAATACTCCAGCAGATCCTGAACAAAGAAACTGCCTGTGATTCTGCCAAGGCTGCCGAAGACCAACATACTAATTTCCCTACAAGTTCAATGCATGATAGTGAGTCTTAATGCAAATACACTTAAACAGCTATGTGTATACTTAAACTGCAGCTTTGTTTTACTGAAAGCAGTTACCTTACAAACTTGAAGGGAAGGGATCCAGAATATTTTTAGCAAGATGAATCATGGGTCTATGGCAATACATTAAATGCCAGCACTGAAGAAATTCCATAGGAGTACCTGTGAAATCATCTCAAACCCATGTCTTCCCATTTTAGTGGCATAAAACCTAAAGTTGACCATCCAAGTAACTCTGCCTGTAATAACTTCCTCCAGAAACAGAATGAAAAGCTTTGTTTGGAGAAAAATTTCAGCTAGGTCCCCCTTATCTTAGTGCAAAACTGCAATTGTCGTCAATGATTATTTTCACCATTCTAATGAATGAGTCCAAAACCACCAAAAATCTTGGATTTATGGTGCTGAGATATTTAAGGCGTACAGTCAGGCCCTGCCCTGCAATTTTGAGAGTGCAAGATGTAACTGGAAGATGTAACTAGTGAGCTACAGGTGAAGTTACCAACTCAGGGCTCCTTGGGATAACATGGAAGGAAGTTTGAAGCTATCAGTATGGGAACTCAGGGAAAGTCTTGACTCAGGATATATCCCAAATCACCTACACAACTCTGCCATTAACTGCCTGCCAGGTGCTTCTGCAAACTGCCGGTATGCACTTTGCTGATAGGGATGTTTGAGAAGAAGAGGGTCTACAAGTGAAAATACAGGTGTTAGGACATTCTTCTTCTTTCCTTCCAGTTGTTTGCCAAGGATTAGATTTACATACTTCCAGGTCAGCATCATAAAGTCCAACATCAAGTCGGTGGTGTTCTCTTCGTTTACGTCTGTGCTAGTAAACTGAACAGCCCAGAGCTGTCCTCTGGCTAAAGGGCACGTGGCATGGCTTGACTTGTATCTGTATGTGCTCTTCCCTCCCAAAGCACCTTTCCTACCTGTGTTGCCTATCACAAACAACCTCTGTTTTTTGCTATGCCTAGGAGGAGGTCAAAGTGCTGCTCTACCTGAGCCAGAATCTTGCTAGCGGTTCTGTAGTGTGAACAACTTGGTACAGCACACAGATTACAGCACAGTCATACACTGCCTGTGCAGGAAAGCAGACAGAGGGGAAACAAGCCAAACTTTCTGTCCTGTTTAAAGAATGAAAGACGTTAGGCAATCCCTAATTTAATAGCTTGCATTTTAGATAGCACAGATATCTCCCTTCGGAACACCTGAAGTTCAGTAACAGTTATCACAGAAGTGTAAATGGCCACTCAAGGCTGTTTAAGTGCTACAATAAGCATAAGGATCTCAGACACCTTTCTTCATTTTACTTGGCAAGAGGAATACCAAGAAAGTATAGGACAAGTTAGTACCAGTAGGTATGACATTCAGGAGAAGGCAATTTTCTGTTTTCTTGTAGGGACAATGGACCTTAATCTGAATCTGAAGGATACATGACCTAGAAAACATCCTTCTGGCTTACTAAATTTTACCAGGATTCCCCAGACACTGTTGTTATGTCATTTGCTGTCGTTGTGTTGTTTTGGAGGCCAGCCAGAGAAGAGGTAGGTGGAGAGGCTCTTAGGAAATAGCTGTATTATTACTGCTGCAGTACAATTGTGTAACTACTATATAGTTACACAGCAATATAACATTACATATGTATATAGCAGCATGTTACAGTACAATTGTCTGAGATGCTAAATTACTGTGCAGTTGTAGCTGTAGCCTGGCTCACGGTGGGCCAGGGATCATTTCCAGCATGTGCACAACCTGAATTCGTCTTTGAAGTCTACTGATTTCACCCTTCAGAAGATTCTTTGCCCCAAGGTCTGCTTTTCTTTTCAAGCTACGTTAGTTGATCCCCTAAGTTATTCAGAAGTGTTGGTTAGGATTAGTTGAAAGCAATTCTAACTTCTGTGAATCTCGGCAGTACTTACACGGATACGAATAGCTGTCCCCATCGCCATACTCCACAAACAGCCCAAACAGAACGATGAAGACCGCTTCCAGAAGAAGAGCGATGATCGAGAACTTGAACCTCATGTTGGTGTCAAGGGCTGAAGGCACTGCGGGAGAGCTGGAGGCTGCAAGGACCTGATAAAGGGCGCTTGCCTTCAACTGAGCTGCCTAGTTCTGTGGGTCTGGGTGATACAGCCAAAAAAAAAAAAGGAGAGACAGGCAAACCAACCGTCACACCCACTATGGGAAGGAAACGGTACGGGCCAATATTGCCACCTCTATTTCCCAGGCTACTTCTGTGTATGAAATACGGGTTTAAATATTTCTCAGCTTGCAGTGCAAAACAACTCCTTTAGCCACAGATACGTTCTGTGTATTCTTACTTTTAACTAAGAAAGTAGCCAAGAAGGAAATCTCATGTAGCCTGATTTGTTGCATGTATTGCAAAACAGAGCTACAGTCAGCTGTGTTTCCTGCAGTCCATCTACTTCTCCAGGCTGTAGCTTTCATCTGAACAGTTCAAACTTTTCTCATCTTATGGGAAACATGAATGATCTCCTACTTCTTGGTAACAGGATAAGTTGGGAAAAGAGAACTGTGTTTCTATTTCGTGGTGAATGAAGTGTACTCGGTGAGGACACGAGTTCTCATTGTGATCTGCTGCTCTAAAATAAAACAATTCTGTTTCTCCAAAAGAAAGGCAAAAAGAATCTTCCTAGCTGTCAAAACATCAAGCTGTGTTTTTTCAACTTAAATCATTGCTTTTTGAATTTCCTTTGGCACAGACGAGTAGAAATAATTCAGACACCAGATTTCTTAAATGGTTTTAAAAAGCTCAGCTTATCAACTTTCTCATGAATAAAAGAGCTAATTAAATTTCATTAAGATTATGAGAGTGTGGTCACTTATCCTTGAGATTCACACTGATTGTCAAACTTTGTATTGAACCTTAAATGTTTTCTGTTTGGGGGGAAAATGTTTTACTGATGTGATACTGACTACTGGCTCTGATCATTCCATATTTAGGCCAAAATTGCATGGTAGGAGACTTTATTTCAGGAAAACATCTCCCAGAATAGAGGATAATTTACATTCTTTGCAGCCTGCAGCTCAACAAACCAAGTGACTGACCCCAGTTAGGCTTTAGGAATGGTGCCCTGCTCATTCTACTACCTGGACTACATTTTCTTGACAGAGCCGTGGTAATCTTAATATAAAATTCCAGGCACTATTCAGCTTTCTAAGTAAAAAGGCCACTGTTTGGACAAAATTTAAGATTATCTCAGGCCTTTCTTCTTTAAGATGAGCCTGCAGCTTTGGGAATAAAGAAGAATGTAGCAGTCTATCATGGAATCACACTTTTTTGTGGCAAAGCTGCAGTGAGCGTATGCACATTTTTCCTTCGTAGTGACTGTATATCATTTGAAAAGCTCAAAGAAAGGAAGCAGAGCTTTGTTAAAGAGATACTGATCGTTCTTGCTGTGCCACAGGATAAGACAGCCAGCACTGCATGACTGTAAGGAGCTCTGAGCCCCTTCATTTGCACAGGAAGTAATTAAACAAGAACAAAATCACAAATAATGTGTGTTTTTGTTTGCTTTTGTTTTTAAACCATGGTTCAACCATGAATATCTCTAATTTTTCAGTGCATTGTGTTCTTCCAAGTGAATATATATGTGTGCAATCCTTATGTTAAGTTCTTTCAGGGATGCAGAGAATCCTAGTTGAAATATTGTTTGGAAAAGTACCTTTCAATAGGTATTAAACATTTTATGTGGATCAAATTCATTTAAGCAGGATTTTCTGAGATTTTTGCTCTATATCTACAATTTAATGTAGGTACATAAACACACAGGCTATAAATACTGTAAAACTATTAATGCATGCCAAAGTTAATCAAGCTTCACTGCCTTAGTGGTTAACAGGAAATTATGTGCATCTTAAGAAAATGGTAAACCTCATCACTTTTTATCAGCTCTTAGGAAATGATGCATAATGCTTTATAGGTATACATTTCTCTTCACTGTTTACAATGAGAGACTGTATCAAGTAGTTTAGGCTTAGGCATTGAACTCCTAGAAAGTTGACTCAGGATAGATAAGCCTGGGCTTTTCAGGTAAGAATTATAATGACTTGAAAAATACATTCTTGTTTGCTCAATTGTAGTCCATTGCAACCTGTGCAGTGGATGGAGCAGGGATCTGTTATTTGAGAGTGCAAACAAAAGCTGTGCTCTAGCACACGCATGTCAGAAAACTGATGTAACAGTGTACCTGGAATATAAAATATTTACAAATTTATTTTGCAAACTTCATGTTGACATCTTCATAGAATGTATACAGCTTTCCCCATGACCTTATTCTTTTGCTTTTGGCTATGTGTGAGAAGAAAGGGAAATTCAATGGCTTTCCCAGTGAGGTGAGCTGATGTCCAGCCAACACATATATATGGCACTCACAAGTCAATTACATACAATTAGGGACATGAAGATAGAGCATTCCAATAGTCACATACTCCAATATCTGTTTCATTGATTGTGTTCAGTAAATGGATCCTGATCTTGCAGCCTTACATCAAAGTGGAAACTTTGTCTGTAGGAGGAAGTAGTGCTGATGACAGTGCTGATGGCTGTCTCTGTCATTCCCATCTTTGTCTTTGGTTGCCTTGTTTCTGATATAAACTTGACGGCTGACGGGAAGCAGCCACCTACAAAACCTCATTTCAAAGTCCAGAACTCATTACATAACCATCTCACTGCTGCAGAGTGCAATCAAATTGTACATGTCCTGGAGCAGATAGTCTTCAGCATCTAAAAAATTCCCTTGTATCCCCCTATTAGCTTCAGCTCAATCATGACTACTTAAATAGAATGGAAGAATTGAGGGTGCTCCATGATGAGCATTATGGCACATTTGGATCTGTCAACTAACTGGTGTGTGTGTTGTACCATGTATTCTTAAAATAGATTCCTACTTGTATGCCCTATGTAAAGATATGGTATTGGTAAGATATCACAGCCTTTATATAAATATGTGAAAAGACTTTGTCTTCCAAACAATTCAAAACAAGAGATAAGGGAGTAGTCTGAGTGATATCATTACGTAAAGAATGAGAAACATTCCAAAAGAATACCCTCAGACATCATCAACAGTGGCATTCATCTGAACAGATATAAACCATAGATTTCAGTGTCGGATCTATCCAATAGTGCTTCTCTTTCAGAAATACAGAGAATAGAAATAGGAACTTCCAAGAGAATTGATTTCACCTGAAAAGAAAATATTTCAGACAGGCTAAATAGATAATTTGGGCCCTTTTGATCATGTTTGATGGCTAATTAGGCATTACTCAGATTTGGGACATTTCCTAGAAGAGATCCAACATAGTCTGCTGAACAGCCTGGCATCACTTACAACCATGAGTTCATTCCACTAGTCTGCTGAACAGCCTGGTATCATTTACAACCCTGAGTTCATTCCACTAGTCTGCTGAACAGCCTGGCATCACTTACAACCCTGAGTTCATTCCACTAGTCTGCTGAACAGCCTGGTATCATTTACAACCCTGAGTTCATTCCACTAGTCTGCTGAACAGCCTGGCATCATTTACAACCCTGAGTTCATTCCACTGAAGTCTGAACTACAAATATTCCTCTTCTGATTGGATGGATTTATAGACTGTGTCTTGAGAGCATGTCAGCCTTCCAAATAGTTGAATAAGGCTCTTCAAGAATATTAACATTTATCCCATTTCTGTGGTGTCACAGTAGAGTTACTTCATTAAACATTAACTTTTGCAATGTTTTGAATCAGCACGGTGGAACGGAATAGAACATCCTGAGTTGGAAGGGACCCAACTAGGATCACTGAGTCCTGCTCTTGACACACGTTCCATCTCAAGCCGAAAGCTCACCTCCACAAGTGAGCTTTGTCCCCAGACACGAATGTAGCTTCATTCACTTCAAAGGGGAAAGTGGCATTGAAGGTTTTTTTCTGATTTCTTAGATAACAACAGTAGCTTTGCCTTCACTGGATCCGTATCACTGTCATTGACTCTGCTGTTTTAGGTTCTGCTTATACTACAGAAGCACTGTGAAGAAGGACTAAAATAATAAGCAGAAGCTATTGGTTGAGGAGTATCCTACTGCTACAGGAAAGCTGTCCACAAGAGATATAAGTGTTCCTGCTCCCTTACAAATGGGCCCGTTTGAGTTGCTCCTGTGATAAAAAAGGGATGAATGCAGGAAGGTGGATGATTTACATGCTCTTTAAAGCTTTATTATTATTATTATTATTATTATTATTATTATTATTATTACTATTATTATTATTATTCACAAGGAGCAATGAGAAACAGAATAAAACTTTAAGTTTGAGATACTTTGTTGATTGAGATTTAGGTTGTGGATGCCTCATCTCTGGAGGCATTTAAGGCCAGGCTGGATGTGGCTCTGGGCAGCCTGGTCTGCTGGTTGGAAACCTGCACATAGCAGGTAGTTGGAACTGGATGAGCGCTGTGGTCCTTTTCAACCCAGGCCATCCTATGATTCTATGATTCTATGATTCTATGATGTTTATAAAAGGTGTTCATGAGAAATCACACGTCTAAGAGTCAGAGAGACAAGAAAGTTATGGATTCTTCTGAATTCCCGTTTATCTGACAATCACATTATGTGCAAAACAGTCTTCAGAACAGCCTCTGGCAACTCCTTCAATGTTCCTCAATCAGTTGAGGTGAAATGTAAGTGGATTTTCAGCTCTGGAGAAAAGTCCTGATCAGCTTTGAAACTACACAATTTCTGTAATGCTGATTTCCTTCATCATATTCACCCTTTCATGAAAGTAATACAAATTTTCTCTATCAATTCCTTTCTTCACTGACAAATGTCTCAGTGAAGACAGCCTTTTCTAGACATGTGCAAGATGCTTTTCTATGTTTATGCTCAAACATGGTGCATTGCTTTAACTGTTGATAAGATCAGCTTAGGTCCATCAGTTTGTATGTGAGTGTTTTCCTGTGAGGAATAATAGCAAATAACACTGCTATTGAAAGTTAACGAGCCTATAGATGTTATGAATTCAGGTAATTTAGCTTCAACAGTACATGCATTTGTCCGTTTGCCTTCATTACAATCTCTGCCTTGTGGCTGAAGAAATTTGGATTCCCAATCAGATTTTTTTTTACCTGTTTTCTGTGTTTTTAAGTTTCAAGGCTTCTATTCCACCATCGGGTCTGATTTGCATTTTGACGTTTGCTGAAAACAACTCATTTCACCTTTATAAATGCTCCTTTCCATTTACATTTGGTCCTTCATAGTTACAGTTCATCTCAGTACAATGCTGTGCTACTCCTGCAAAGGTCCCATATGCCCCAGTTTGCTAGAGGGAAAGGCTATATCACTGGGGTGATGGCTTACAAGCAAATTTACTTGCTTTCTGTTTCAGCAAAAGGGCCTTTCCCATCTCTGCCCCTTCATTGTGCCCACCCACTGAGAAGGTTAAGTACTTCTTTCTCCACTAAATCTTGTACAGCACACAAATGGTAAAGCAATCTCAAGTGAACTCCATAACACAAAGCTCATAGCAGTAGTAGCAATGCATGCATGTTTGCAGTGCAGGTAGAACAATCTGTAGATAAAAAATTCCTACAAGAAACTCACATACTGCTTACTTTTTTCCTGTGTACAACTAACTTTTCCTTCAGCTGCCTGAATATCAGGCAAATAGACTTCTTTGTTTGCAGCTTGAATGCTGACCAAATGCAAGACATGATTTGTGACATATATAAATAATTTGTCTGTTTTTTAGTTTCCAGGAAGTAGGTCCTAAATCACTGAATATCCAGAAGTAGTCCTGTGCTATTGAACTGACAAGATGAATTTATTATTTCCTTTCAATGGGCCAAGCAATATTTCAGTGAACAGCAGCAGCCTAGCTTACTACTTAAAATACAACAGCCCATCTGGGCCAAGCAGGCACTGGACGTACTCCAGTGAACTGAGAACACATTGCATATGGGTACAGCAGAAAACAATTGCAGTGGAAAAGTCCAGTCTCTGAAGTGTTCACGCACTTCAGACAAGGTTTTCATGCCACAGCTCATTAGATGCCACAGTCTTACGGATCTTACTTACCTACTTTACAGATGCATCTGAAATAAATGCTTACCAGCACTAAGTAAATCTTACCAGGATGGATGCTGGTTTGTTAACAGATCTGTTTAGCTAGATCTGCAATGACTGTTCATCACTATGAGACTACAAGAATAAACCCAGGAGGCAGGGCTAAAAGTGAAACTGATACGGTATGGCCTGAAGTGAACTGTGGCTCCCACGGGCAATTCTCTGTGTTTTTATCTGGATGATCTCCCCTTTCCTCATACTTCCCTTCCATGCCTTCACATTTTACCGATTCCTCTCATTTTACTTTTCCATCCTCATTCTTTACCCGTTTATTTTTCTTCTCTTGTCTTCTCTCCCCTTTTCTCATTTTTTTTCATGAGCTGATTTTCTTAGGAACACCCAGAACAATGGCTGCTTCCATGGCAAGATATTTATTGTGATTGCATTTTCTACCTCTTCCATCACCCAGCAGCTGCCTGTTTAGGAACACAGGGAGCTTTTAGGTCACTGAGGTGTCTTCCTGAGACTGTGGGGAGCTTATCACAATATCCCCTCCAAAAATGTTTTGATTTCTATTAAGTTAAATTGTATACCCTTCATTCAGCTGGGAGACTGCTGCATATCTTTCCAGTTTTAATGCTTAGGAACAGATTTCTGCCCTAATTTTAATCATACAGTGTACATAACTATTTCTGGTGACAAAAACACCTGGTGACTCAACCAGTGCTTGCATTTTCTATGCCTTTTTGATATTTGTAGGCAGCAATCATATTCCCTTTCAGTTTTTGCTTTTCTAATTAGGTTGGCTCCTCGATTTTCTCTGATATTTTGCAGACTGTCTGTTTTCCTGAATATTTTATCTCTTCTTACAGTCTCAATTTCAGTTTAGTCAATGGAAAATAATTAAAATTTTAATTAGGATTTCAAATCAATTTTCACCAGTATCTTGTCAGATAGAATTTGATCTTCTGTTTTCTGGAAATGCATGAAGAATCCTAAGGTAATATTTCATTACGTCACTACAAGGGTTAGCAGTCCTCTCACAGTTAATATATCCAAGTTTTCCACTAGAGAGTTTCTTCAAGCTGACAGCCTCCACAGTATTACAGTATCACAGAATCACAGGATGGCCTGTGTTGGAAGAGACCTCAAGGAATCTCAGTGGCAGAGGGAGGCACAGATAATCACAGAAAATTGAGTATATGTTGAGCATCTACTGACTCCTTAATGGCTTGGAGTTTCTCCTGCATTTGTCATCCTGAAATTTCTGGACTATTCTCTCTTCTCTTCACTGACCACAAAAAAAACCTCCAGATTGAGTTGGTTAGAACATCCAACAATCTGAGGTTCTGGCCCTGGTTTATTCCAGGACCCTTTCCAAAGAAGACTCAAGACGTTGGCACAAGGACTTCTGCTTGCTATTCTCCAGCTCCAGTGCCTTAATTGCAAATCTATCCTCAACTTACTGAGAGGAGAATGGTAAGAGATGTCTCAGCATCAATCTGTGTCTAGAGGTCTTCATTAGGATACCTGGTCAGGTCACTCTTGTGTTTTCTATGCCAGCTACTATTCTTAAAATAGTAAGACTTATTCACAGAGAATGACAGTGAGAAGTTTGGGTGTATGTTTTATAAATAAAACGTGTTCCATCTTTTTTATCAAAACATATAGTTCAGACCCACACATTTTATTGTCTCCAATGGGCTTTGGAAAAATCTTTTCAGGCACTACAACTCTGAGAACATCCTGAAGATATCCACACCATCCTATGCCTGTTATTTATAGCTAAATGCAAATATGTAATGAAATTAAAGAGATATCTTAATCATGGTCTGCTTTTATTTCTCTTGGGAATGGGAATAGTTGAATAAGCAATGCACTAAACAGCACCATTTCTGCCTGCAAACAAATCTCTCCATATAGCTGCCTGAGGAATAAAAAAGATTGAAGGACTCAGTTTCCTCCCCTGGGTAAGTAAAGTGGTAAATAAAATTCATTAACCTGTAACAATAATTCTCCAGACAGTCACCAAGCCACAGAATTGCAGGAAAAGCCATCAGATAACCACAGTCTAAACAATGGTGTCTGCTTCAGACATAAAAGAAAAAAAAGCCCCAAAGCAGCTGGGAGGAGACTCAGATCTGAATCTGATCTGGAAAAATCTACCAGTAAAATGCATCCAGATTTATCAGACTTCCAGTCATGGGGTGTTTCCCTCATTTCCTGCCATTATTTTGAATACCTAAATTTTGCCCTGAACCAAGAAGAAGAAATCTGCACCTTACCTTTCCAGAAGAACTGAGCCTGTGCACAATAGCTGCTCCCAGATCATTAGCACCTTATCAAATGAAGTTGACTTGCTCTGTCATACACATTTATTGCAGTCAATTAGTAGACTCTTAACACCTATTGAGTGCATTTATGGCTACAGTCTTGTACCATCAGACTCTTGTTGCCTTACTGGTCAAAGTGGTGAAACAGATCTTGACTTAGAGCTGGTCTACCTGTAGGTAAGAAGTCTATTCACACCGCAGTGGAGAAGCTTGCTAAATCCCTCCTAGCTGGATATGTAGCTCCTAGGGGCAAAAGAGTTCATTTGATAACATAATTTTCCAAGATTGAAAAAGGATCTCTGAAGGATGCATTTTGCGATGCGCTGATGTGCAGTAGAACTCCTGCCAGCAGAGAAATGCTGGAAGGTGACAATCCTTTATACCTCTGAGTTGAAAAAAATACCCTCATAAGTCATTTCAAATGTTTGAACAGGTTACTCTTCACTGGTAGAGTACCAGTGAAGAAGAACTGGCTGTAAGGCCCAGCCCAGAAAGTGGTGAATGGAGTTACATCCAGCTGGTGACTGGTCATGAATGGTGTTCCCCAGGGGTCAGTGCTCGGGCTTGTCCTGTTTAATAGCTTTACTGACGACCTAGATGAATGAATTGAGTGCACCCTCAGTGAGCTTGCAGATGGCAGCAAGTTGGCTGGAAGTGTCAATCTGCCCGGGGGTAGGAGAGCACTATAGAGGGATCTGGACAGGCTGATTGCTGGGCTGGATGAAGTTCAACAAGACAAAGTGCTGAGTCTTGCACTTTGGCCACAGCAACCCCAGGCAGTGCTACAGGCTTGGGTAGAGTGGCTTTAAAGCTGTGTATGGAAAAAGATCTAGGGTTGGTTGGTCTGTTGATCTGTTGGTTGACACTCGGCTGAACATGAGCCAGCAGGCTGCCCAGGTGGCCAAAAAGTGACTGGCTTGTATCAGAAAATGGAGCCTACACAGATTCTGACATTTGGTGCATTGGATTGCTCATCAGTAAATGCAGGGAATAGTTAATGGGAGCAATTTCATTAATATATGCAAGGCAATCTCCACATCCATTTAGGTTGACTTCTGAAAACTGCTTTTTCTGGAAGACTTCCCCTTGATGACAGAGTCAAAGCACCTTCATTAGTCGTAGGAAGAGATGGCTGCACTGTGCTGACCCAAAGCATCCCGCTGAGCCCAGTGACCATCACTCCTACCCCCTTGTGCCCTGTGTCTCCTTGACTTGTGATGTAATTCTACTGGAAGTCTGGCTATGGAATGCAATATTATAATCACCAGATCTTAGTGCTTCTCAGGCTCTTACTGTGCATTAATTAATGTTTCTCACCCCTGGCTGTGTCAGTTTATCTCTGCATTGCAGTCAGTGAGATCGAAGCAGAGAGGTTAAAAGTCTTGCCTGCAGTCGAAAGGGCTGTCTGGTATCTTTTTAATGAGGAAGTCCCATCTCCTGTTTTTCACAGTTTAACTGTGACCCTTACACTTGGAGGAACCCGTCCTTGGCAGCCTGGTTGAGAAGAGCCAGGAGCAGCCCAGGGGTGGGAACCATCCTCATCCTGTCCTGGCCCTGGTGGCTTTGTGCTGCAAGGGCTCGAGGTTCTCGTTGCCATTTTCTGTCCTGGATATTCCAACCACATGGATTCCTAGTGGCTTGCCAAGGAAGTATGTATGTATGCACATGTGTGCATGTCCTGATAGAGACTTAACCTGAACACTGAAGTGAAGGCCCCAGTTGGGATAGAAACTCAGAGGAAATAATAAGTGGATCTACTTGGAGTACGCATTCAGTAGGGAAATTGTACACCCATGGGAAATATATCCATACATCTTGTGTTCAAGAGGTGTCTGGAGTGTTCAAGTAGCATCTGGATGAGGTGCTATGGGATATGGCTTAGTAGCTTAGTGGGTAGTAGTGGTGATAGGAGGATGGTTGGATACTAGATACTAGTTGGATACTAGTTGGATAGAGGATACAAGATGATCTTGTAGGTCCTTTCCAACCTTGTGATTCTGTGATTCTATGATCATCATATGTGAATATACAATAGAACATTTTAGAATGTTGCCCTATGTTGGCAACAGGTGAATGCACTACAGTGGGCAGGTAGTAGTTTTTTGAGCAAATTCTCCTTTTTTAACCCTTTGCAACTCTATTTGTAGTCTGTAAGATTCCATGTATTCATTTACATATTATCATCAGGTCACCTGATGATTTATTCCCATCAAGTGACCCATCTTGCAACACCAGAAACATGTGTTTTTGATGGGACTGAAGGAATGATGCTGCTCTGGGGAATGTAGAGAGTTACCAAGCTGGAGTGGTGCACATTTCACCTGTGAATGTCTATCTAAAAGTTAATCATTCAGTGGAAACGTGTAATTCATGCTTTTTCTGAACAGTGGAAGGACAGTCTCGGTGATCTGTTTTTACCCAATGATGTCAGCAAATTTCTGGATAGCATTTTGAAATGAAAGACCCCCCCAGTCTTTCCAAACCTTGTTTTCCATCCAGTAGAAAATCTTACCTTTAGCTGCTCAAACTTGCTGCTATTATAGGTTTGATACATTAAGGGCATGAATGAGGTAAAGTTCATGGCATGGTTATTCTCTCTATCTGACTGATAGAGAAAAATATTGAAAACTTAGGCCCAGAGATCTCAGCAAAGACTTTGGACACTGAAAGTGAAAGATCTTTCATTTTCCTTAGCTCTGAAGTTGATTCTCAAGAAAGTAGATAACATGATGGCTGCAGGTGACTTATTGTAAATATCAAAACTGTTCCTTCTTTACAAGCCATGAGACCATTAAATGTTACTTAGTTTTTGTTCAAAACTGTGCCTAATGTCATTGCCATGTAAGTGAGCTACTTAGGAGCTTTTACCCCATTCTCCACAGATAAGACCTGTACCATAGTAGCTGCTCTTATCATCTCTCAGCATATGTGCTTCTTGTGAGGATGTCTGGAGCCAAACAGAAACAGTAAGAAGCTCTTGGTATTATTAGTTTCTCTACTGAACTACATCTCAAAAGTATCAGAGTCCTGACAGTATAATTTCAGTAGATGCTGAGAAACCTACGCTAGTACCAAAGAGGAAAAAACATTCATGGCATTACTATCAAAATAAGTGTGTGGATATAGTCTGAGAAGGGAGAAAAGCAGTATTACTAGAGCTCAGTTGTCACCTTGTTTTTATTTCACTGAGAATCAGTCATAGAATCATGGACTCACCTGTCTATGGGAAACTGATTATTCACTATTCAGAAACATCTCAGCCTTCCTAGGGACATGAACAGCTAAGTGCCAGACAGTGTCCCACACTCTCCTTGCAGTCTTGAGAAACAGGATAATCCAGGTAGCATTCCATCTCACCTGCTATTTTCCTCTTCTGTATCAGTAGGGAACCAAAATCTTTTGAAATTAGCTATGAGAAGAAGGATAATGCCCATATGTCATTCAGTAGCCCTGTAGGCTGCATGATGCCCATGTGCCATTCAGCCCTGTAGGCTGTGTGTTGCCCCAGCTTTGTGGTGCAGGTGAGCTCTGCTGCCTTGCTCCAATGGCATAGTTGGCTATTCAGAGCACAAAAACTCCCTTTGAGGAGAGAGCTCTCACAGAATTCTCTCATCATTAAATGTTTGTTGAGTTGGAGAGAGAGGGATGGAAGAAATGATCAAGGCTGCTGGAACTAGCACTGATATACTGGAAATCAAAACATTGCTTTAATTTCGAAGAACAAATGGCTTTGACAGGAAAGTCATTTGGCCAACAGAGATGCGATGAAACAGTGAAGGGGAATTAACCACTACCAAACTGATTTTATATGAAGTGATTATTCATCAAGAGTTAACTAATAAACGCTGCACAGATTACTATTAAGAACAATTGGAGCAGGCTCAGAACTTCTGTTTCTAGTAAAAGATCTCCCTACAGGTAGCAATGTGAAAACCTGATCGAGGTGAATGTCTGGACATAGTTCACCCTCTTGTGCTCTGAACCAGAATTGCAGTCCTATCGAATGAATGATTTTTGCTGGTCTAAAATGGCGAGCGGATGTGTTAAGAGATGTCAGTCCTGCTCGGGGCTGGCGTACATGACTCAGTACCTGAGGACACTGCAGGGCATCCTGCACAGAGCTGGGATGTTTTGTTTGCTCTGCAGAGGCTTGAGAGTGGAGCCTCTTTCTTCAGAGAAGTGCTGTTTGCAGCTGTTTGCACATCTTATAATTTCTGTCAAAGTTTATAAACTCTGTGTCTACCTTTTCATTAACGTTAGAAAAATAATTCAGAGGGGGGGATATGTATCGGATATGAGGACAAATTCACTTTTCGTTTCACATTCATGTTGCTGGTGTAATTTAACCCAAGTGCTCGAAGGTTAAGGGGCAGAGCAGGAAAATAAACCTGAAAAATCATAGAATCATAGAATCACTCAGGTTGGAAAAGACCTTAAAGATCACCAAGTCCAACCACAACCTAAACATCCTACCCTAACTCTAACAACCCTCCTCTAAATCATGGCCCTGAGCACCACATCCAAACAGTTTTTAAACACATCCAGGGATGGTGACTCAACCACCTCCCTGGGCAGCCCATGGCAGTGCTTAACAACCCTTTCTGTAAAGACATTTTCCCTGATATCCAACCTAAACTTACGCTGGCACAACTTGAGGCCATTTCCCCTTGTTCTGTCACCAGTGAGAAGAGACCAATCCAGCTCTCACTGCAATCACCTTTCAGGTACTGGGACAGAGCAATAAGGTCTCCCCTCAGCCTCCTTTTTCCCAGACCAAACAGCCCCAGTTCTTTCAGTCTCTACTTGTAGGGCATATTCTCCAAGCCATTCCCCAGCCTTGCTGCCCTTCTTTGGACCTGCTCCAGCACCTCCATCTCCTTTCTGTATTGAGGTGCCAAAAACGGACCACAGTACTTGAGGTGAGGCCTCACCAGTGCTGACTACAGGGCAATATGACTTCCTTAGTCCTTCTCAGCACACCATTCCTGATCCAAGCCAGGATGCCATTGGCCTTCTTGGCCACCTGGGCACACAGCTGGCTCATATTCAGCCAACTGTCCATCAGTACACCAAGGTCCCTTTCCATCAGGCAGCTTTCCAGCCAAAAAATGGATGAAGATAAGGCAGTTTATTTGGCTATCATTAAAACAACCCATGAACAGGCTGTCCAGGGAGCTGTGGGTTCCCAGTCCAAGGCCGGGCTGGATGGGACTCTGGGATCTACTGCCTGATCTGATAGTTTGCAAACCTGCCCATGGGACTGGATGGTCTTTGAGGTCCCTTCCACCTGAATCATTCTATGATTCTATGATCTCTTTGAACTGCACCCACTGCAGGAATGTCAGCAAGAGAGTCATATTGTTCTGATACATTGGTGTCAAATGCTCAGCAACTCTGCACACACAGAAACAATGCAAAGAGTAAAGCCCTAACAGGTAATAATAATATCACCAGCATCTTATGCAAGTAAATGTAAGATTAGAAGCAATACAAGAATGATCATGGCCCTAAGACCAAGTACAGCAGATCCAGCTAAACTCCCCCTTAGGTGATACTTGATGGTCTGCATGCAAATACAGGAAGGAGAAGGCACATCCAAGGCCTTTAGCTGAATTTACTGGAAGAGGTCCAGAGGTGTGCTTTGATAGAAATTAGTGCTGTTACCTGGGCAGTTCTGGAGAAAATGCATTTATCACTTCAATGCACAGATCATAGAATTATAAAATCACTGAGGTTGAGAAAGACCTCTAAGGTTAGCTAGTCCAACTGCCCACCTACCATCAATATTACCCACTGAACCATGTCCCTACGTATTACATCTACCGTTTCCTTAAACACCTTCAGGGATGGTGGCTCCACACCTCCCTGGACAGTCTGTTCCGATGCCTGACCACTTTTTCCGAGAAGAAATCTTACCTAATATCTAACCTGAACCCACCCTGGCTTCACTTTGAGTCCTCACCTCTCATCCTACTGCTAGTTACACGGGAGCTGATGCTGATCCCACCTCGCCACAATCTCCTTTCAGGCAGCTGTAGAGTGCAGTGAGGTCTCCCCTGAGCCTCCTCTTCTCCAGCCTGATTAACCCCAGTTCCCTCAGCTGTTCCCCATAACACTTGTGCTCCAGACCCCTCACAGCCTCATTGCCCTTCTCTGGATGTGCTCTAGGGCCTCAATATCTTTCCTGTAGTGAGGGGCCCAACTCTGAATGCAGAACTCAATGTTTAGCCTCACCAGTGCCAAGTATAGGGGATGATCACGTCCCTGCTCTTGCTGGCTTTGCTATTTCTCATACAATCCAGGATGCCTTTGGCCTTTTTGGCCACCTGGCACAGTGCTGGCTCTTGTTCAGCCAAGTGTTGACCAACACCCCCATTCCATCTCCTTCACTCAGCTTTCCAGCCACTCTGTCCCAAGCCTTTATAACTGCTAGAGATTGTTGTGACCAAATACAACACCCGGCCCTTTGTCTTCTTGTACTTCAACCCACCAGCCTAAGCCCATTGATCCAACCCATACAGATCCCTATGTAGGGCCTTCCTACCCTAGATGTGATTCTGTGTGTCAGAAGATTTGTGTTTAGGTCACAATCACTGTAGACCTCTTATCTTTTCTGTACAAAACAGTGCATGACTTTTGCCTCTGCTTTTCTTTTCCAGTTTCATCCTCACTTGCATGAAGTATCACAGATCCTTGAAGTATCCATGAGAAACTTTCCAAATAAAAAAATATATAAACAACTTTTCTTGTTTGTGAACATACATTTATTTAGCCAGGAATATATTCCATTTATAATTGAAGAAAAGGTAACAGAAGAAAGTTAAGTGGAATTTAACATGTATTTTCATGTTTTAAAAGTGCGTTTCCCATTAAAATAATATGAATCAGTGGAACTTCCACCAAAAAACCGAAAACCACATTAATAGCTTAATCATGATTTTTATAAAGCCTAACATAACATCAGAGTCTATCTGAGCCACCAGATTAATTTGGAACTGAAACAATTATGTGATTTCATAAACAAGTTACATTCAGGTCAATCTGAGCTGAAACACTGAGCATGAATGTTTTTTTCTTCTCAGTTCTACTCTTTCCTCGTACATAAGTTCCAAAGCAGCTGCAATGACATCCTCCAGGCCTTTATACAATCTGAGTGGTGCACTTACAGGTGGCAGGACACTTCGTTTTCACCACTGAATGCTTACAGCCAAACAAGCTTTTCATATTTCTGCAGTTTGGAAATGCATCTCGATGTCTGCAAGGATTGGCTGAAACAGAACAGAGAAAGGCCACGAAATGTATTAATTGAAAAAAAAAACAGTCCTACTGTGATACTTCTACTACATTCATTTTCTTGTCTAAGCAGTCTTTGTACATTTGTTGGGGAAATATTGGTGGGTGGTTGGACTAGATGATCATGGAGCTCTTTTCTGACCTTGGTATTCTATAGTTCTGTGCTCAGCTGTTAAAATTGCTTGAGTATATAAGCATATAAGTATATAAGAATACTTAATAAGAACTGAGTATATAAGAATAAAATTGCTCATAGAAGGGGAAGCAGACAGAAAAGCAGTTGAGTTGCTCCACATGGAATTCTACAACAGCCAGGGGCAGGTGAAGATCTTTATGTCCATAGGGACACACGTGAAAGCTGACAATTCAGACGTGCCCTTGGATGTAGAAGCACATCCTGACACTGTGACCGGAGCTTCCCTGCAGAGGGCAGCAGAAGACTGCCAATCTAATCGTGCACATCTTTGCAGCAACGCCGTGCACCCAATACGGTGGGTGAGGGGGTTGGAAGGGTCCCCTGGAGATCACCTGCTCACGCCCTGTCAGTAGTTACTTAACCACTGTTATGTTAGGTGGAGATAAATTAAGAGGCGGTTCTGTGACATCTTTCCTGCCAAAGGTTGCGTGGAGGTAATAAAAGGTTAGGTATGGAGAGACATGCTGTAAGGGAGTGAAGTCATTATATGAGGCAGCACAACAGTTTGTTTTAAGGAGAAAAGTACGTGCACTTACTGCAAAGCCCTCTCTCACAGTGGCCGGGACAGTCTGCACATCTGGGTCCTTTCTTGTAAGGTGCAGCCACTTGCATGATGTTATTCCCGCTGAAATATTAAAGAAACGAACACCAGGAGATCAAAGTGCAGCTCTGAGCCACTGACAGTTTACTTTTTTTTCATCACAATGAAAGACAACAACAAGTTTTGGGTAAGATGATTATTCTGTTTGAGTTTGGGCTATTTGTAGAATACCAGATCTTTGTTTTTAAACAGGAGGCATTTAGGGAAAGAAAACTAATTGGCTTTTTGCCTTTGTATAGCATTACCAGTTTAAAAAATTACGTGCTTCCTTGTTCTGCTTTTCTAATGGCTTTCCAGCACATAAGGAAATTATCTTGGCAGCAAGGTGTTAGAGATTTGACACGCAGGTGTTAGAGATTTGCTCTTCTGTGAATATTCCTTTGCTGTTGGCTTTCGCTTGTGTCTGACTATTTTCTTTGTGTTCAGAGTTACAGGATGACTCGTGTTTGATGCCTGACCCTTACACAGACCTTTCTGTCTTCATTCATGTGCTAATATTTCCCTACTTCCAGTTTCAACATGGATAACACTAAACATTTATATTCAACTCGATGTTAAAGCAACAATTCACATTGGCGTTTTTCAAAATTCCAAATGGCCAAAACAAACTGGAGGCAGCTGATCCTAGAAATGCTCAACAGACTGCAGGACTTTCTAAAACCATGTCTAGAACATCTTAAGAGAACCAAAAAGCAGTACGTACGGAGGACAGTAGTGGCAAACATAGAAGTAGTTGTACTGGTTCCTTGGGCAGTAGGCAACTGCACACCCAACCTGGTAGCTGTTGTACCACACTAGCTGTAGAATAAAAAACAGTGAAGTCATGTCAGAAATTGTATTTCAAATGTATTTCACACTACGTTTTAAATCAGAAGATAGATTTATTCATTTATTTATTCATTTTCACTCTCTGTTATGTTTGCAAGTTAGCTGTCAGGAGGAACAAATAGGAAAATGAATTAGTGATGTCTTCTGGTTTCCAAATGTTTTGGACACAATTTTGGGAGAATAATAGAAATTTCAACTTGAATGGCTTCATCATAGCTCTTTTCCTTTGACATTTCATTGTCCATATGTATATATTTTAATGTTTTTTTCCATTATTTACTAATAAAAAGTATTGCATCGTTATCATTTATTTATTTATTTGTGTGGCTGCGTTATCATTTATGTTTTCTACAGGTCGCCTCTCTTCTGGGCAGCTCTCTTAGATATTGGTTCCATTGTCTCAGATGTAAATGAGAAAAGATTTTTTCAGTCATCTTTGGATGAGAACATAAAAGATAACAGTTTGATGGCACTGATTTTGTTTTGTTTTTTTTTCTTTTCCTGATAATAAACACCCCTCAGCAACCCTAACTGTACACGTGTGGTTCTAGTGTATCACTGCAGTTCATTTCCCCATACCTGAGCGTAGTTCTTGACGTTGGCGCTCTTCGTAGTCGCTCCAAAACCATACTTGAAATTGGCGGCCTGACTGTGCCAGACTTTGATTGCTTCAGCCCATGTTTTTGGTTGAGATGACAGCAAGATATTCTCACCGCAGGTGATACCTGAAGTAGAAGTATGTCTATTTTATTACATAGGAGTGAAGAAAGTGATAGGGTGGGAGGCATGACAGAGGGAATGGCGATTTTTTATGGCATTAGCACTCTACAACCCCTGGAGTATAGTACACTTGATCCTGGCAAGGCATGTTATGCCGATATCAGTGACCTTTCAGTCACAGATGGTTATTTGACTACAAAACGTGACACAAAAATATGTGTACTTAGTCAGACCAACACTTCTCTATCCTACTGACTTGTCTCCAGCAGGAACTGAGAGAGAATAGTTAAAGAAAGGTACAAGAACAGGGTCAGTTTGTAGCTTGCCCTCTCTCTCAGGCTCCAACAGTTTGTCTTTTGGGGTCTTTCTCTGACAAAGATGACATTTTCATGTTTAAGAATCCTCAAAAGATAAAAAGCAGATTAACGTTTATCCTTATATCTAGTCCATGCAGATATGCTTTCTGCAAGTCATCATTAACCCATAAGTTTAGTCCCCATGTTCTTCCCATACCATTAACAACTCTGTTCTGCACTGGGCTGATTTGCATTTCACATGTGTTTGCCCATTTCAGAGCATTTTTGGCAGCTTTCTCGTTCCACATCTGAAAGACACAAAGGAAGGAGCATTCAGGTCACAGAAAATTTGTGCAGTCCTTGAAGGAGAAGAAAAAAAGCTGTGTCTGAGTTGCTGCTGGTTATGTTTAGCAAACATAAGGCAAGAAGAATCTGTGACTCACTGTGCTAGCCAGGTTAATACAGGTTTGACAGCAATAAATCGATGTGGTTGGGGCAAACCTGTGTTCATACCATCTCCAAACAAATGACCCTAAGCATAGGGACTTTTGCCAAGTGACTTGAGTTTTGTTAACTGCACAAATCACAGAATCATCACAGTTGGAAAAGGCCTCTAAGATGACCCAACCCAACCATTAACCCACTCCCACCATGTCCACTAACCATGTCAATAAGTGCCACATCCACCCTTTTCTTGAATCCCTCCTGGGACAGTGACTCCACCAGTGCCCTGGGCAGCCTTTGCCAATGCATTACCACTCTTTCTGAGAAGAAATTTTTCCTAATATCCAACCTGAACCTCCCCTGACACAATTGAAGCCCATTACTTCTTATCCTATCAAATCAGGACTTGCTGGCTAAGAGAGAGTTTTCAGATAGCACCCGTGGCCTGTTCTGAGACCTTTGCAATGACTTTACAAGTGCTTACAGCATCTTAGTTTGCAAGCTTAGAGCATGAGTTCTGTAGAAACCAAGGGATATAATTTTGATTTTTTTCATCTCATTTCCAGAGTAACTTTCCTGTCCTCTCTATTCACTGAGTGTGGAGTGTTTAGAAGGATACAACATTCTGCTAATCATCTTGAAAGCAGCTGATTAGCTATCCATCACTTACCATCTTCAGCATGTTCCTAGCTGTTGGAACTACAGATCTTCGTATTTCATTGTGTTCCTCAAGGATCATCTGCTTGTTTTTGAGAGCAACAAGGTCTTGTTGAACCACTTTTTTGTTTTTTATCCGATTACCATTGTATTTCGGTGGGTTTTGGAAACGGGGTTTCCCTCGTGGGTATCCAATGTTAAAAGGGAAGTTCTGGTTCACTCGGTTGCCAGGAAGCACCTGGAAAACAATAGCAATGATGGTTCTAGTTCTCTGATTTTTTATAAGCAAGACTGATTGAGAACTTGGAAATTCTTAGCTTTCCTTTATTGATTCTTCTATTCTTCTATGTGCTTTTTTTTTTTTTTTTTCCTCTCTCATCCTTCGTTTAAACTGCACTTTTCATAAGAAGACATGACCCTAAATGAATATAGTAGATAGTAATTCTAACTTCAGATGTCTCCACATCAAATGTGGAGAACGCTTGGCTCTGGAACCAAATGTCATGACTTACTTTAGCCTCTTGTATGCACTAAAAAATTCCCTGACTCTTATTACTTTCAAGCTTTGGAAGTATGTGAAGCTGAATCAGATTTTAGGGCATTTTGCAGACCATCTTCTGAAATACTTACGATCATTTGAAATACCCTGGGAGTTTCAGATTTTCTTCCAAAAGGTACAGCTCTCTGTAAAGCCTGTAATGCATCTTTTGAATGTCTCAGATACCCCAGAAAGAGTCAAACCAGTATTTCCACTGGAAGAGACCTACAACAATCATCTAGTCCAACTTCAGGGTTAACCAAAAATTGAAGGATAATATTGAGGACATTATCCAAATGCCTCTGGAACACTGACACAGGGCATGGGGCATCAACCACCTCATTAGGAATTCTACTCCAGGACTGTTAACCCTCACAGTAAAGAAATGGATGCTAATGAAAGATGTGATCATCTTTCCTGGAAGACCTATTTCCTTTTCTTTTTTTTTTTTTTTTTCTCCTTATTAAGTGGATCTTGATAAATAGCTCACATCCAAATGTCTATGTAGTGGATATCTACACCTTAAAATATTAACTCTCTTGGAGAAACGATGTCTGCATTTCTGACACTGAGATTAATTATTTTAAAGTATTATCAGTTCATCTATTTCGTTTGGAATAAGTAGTTTTAGAATTATTCTTGCAAAAAGGAGAATATTTAGATAGACAGAAAAAACATTTTAATACAAAAACCTCAGGAAAACAAGAATTCATCTTTATTGTGGAAACAGAGATCTTTATATGTTATAATGTGTGCTAACAATAATTTCAACTCTGTATTGTAAAGTTCTAGAGATCACTCAACCGCATCAGCTATCTACACAATGTGTTTAGATACAACTATTTTGCTTAGGTCATAGAATCACAGAATAAAAGAATCACAAGGTTGGAAAGGACCAAGGGTCATCGAGTTCAACTGTCCTCCCATCACCATTGCTACCACTAGCACTAAACCAGGTCTCGCAGCTCCTCATCCAGATGCCTCTTGAACACTGCCAGGGATGGTGACTCCACCACCTCCCTGCGCAGCCATTCCAGTGCCTGATCACTCTCTGAGAGAAAAAGCGCTGCATGGGGTTGTTGTGGCCAAAGTGCAGGACCCGGTACCTGGCCTTGTTGAACCTCATCCTATTCACCTCAGCCCAGCGGTCCAGCTTATCCAGATCCCTCTGAAGGGCCTCCCTACCCTCAGGCAGATCCACACCACCTCCCACCTTGGTGTCATCTGCAAACTTACTGAGGGTGCACTCAATGCCCTCATGTAGGTCATCAATAAAGATATTAAACAGGATGGGTCCCAGTACTGACTCCTGGCAGACACCACTTGTAAGGGGTCACCAGCTGGACTCCACTCCATTAACCACTACCCACTGGGCATGGCTCTCTAGCCAGCTCCTTACCTAAAGAAGGGTAGATCTGTCCAGGCTAGGGCAGCCAGTTTCCCCAGGAGAATACGGTGAGAGACCGTGTCAAAGGTTTTGCTGAAGTCTAGGTACACTACATCCACAGCCTTTCCCTCATCTGGGAATGACTGGAGTCACATCAGCAAGCCTCCAACCCTCTGGGACCTCTCCAGACAATGCTGATAGATGGCTGAAAGCGGCTCGGCAGTTAGCCTTGCCAATCAGCTGGGATGATCCACCCTAGGATGGAGCCTGTCTGGTTCCATGGACTTGTAACAGCCCAAATGGAGAAGTAGCTCTCTAACTGTCTCCACCTGAATCACCAGGGGTGTATTCTGCATAGCATCCCAGACTTCCAGATCAGGGCACAAAGCATCCTGAGGATAACTGATCTGCCTATTATAGGCAGATGTAAAGAAGGCATTGAGGACCTCAGCCTTCTCCTTATCCTCAGTGGTCACATTCCCCACTGCATCAAGTAAAGATGGAAATTCTCCTTGGTTCTTCTCTTACTGTTAATATATTTGTAAAATATATAACTTGTTCTCTTTTACTGCAGTGGCCAATCTGAGTTCATTTCTGAGTTCATCAATTCTGAGCTTTTGCCTTTCTAATTTCCTCCATGCATATCTTAGTTACTTCTTTGTAGTCTCCCCAAGTAGCCTGTCCCATTTTCTAGAGGACTCTTTTTCTCCCAAAGTCTCAACAAGAATTCCTGGTTCATCCACTCTGGTTTTCTCCCTCTGCAGCTCTCCTTACAGTATTCAGGGACACCCTGTTCTAGTGCCTTTAAGATTTCCATCTCAGCATGCAGGCTTTCTGGAACCCTGGACCCTTCAGGACACACAGGACCCCTGAAACAAGTGTCCTGAGCAGGTCAAAGTCCACCCTTTGGAAGTTCAAGATAGCAGTTTTGCTAGTCATCCTTCTGACATCTCCAGCAGTAGATGACTCTATAATTTTGTCTTGGCCATTCTGCCCTAGACAGTCCCCAACCTTCACATCTCCCACCAGTCCTTCACTGTTAGTCAAGAGTAGGTCCACCAGGGCACCACTCCTGGTAGGCTCTCCTACCAGCTGCATAAGGAAGCTATCTTCTACACACTCTAGAAACCTCTTGGACTGCTTCCTCTGCACTGTATTAAATTTCCAACATATATCAGGGAAGTTGATGTCTATAGGCAGTCTATAGCAGACTCCCATCAAGATGTCACCCCTACAGGCCTTCCCCTGATCCTTATCCATAGGCACTCAACTTTATCGTTCCCAACCCCAAGCTCTTCATCATCAAAATGCTATTTAATATAAAGAGCCAAACCACCACCCTTCCTTCCTTGTTTATCCCTTCTGAAGAGCTTGTAGCCATCCATCACAGCACTCCAGTCATGAGAGTGGTCCCACCACGTTTCATAATAGCAGCTAGCTCATGGTTAGTCTGCCAACTTTAGCTGGCTTCAAAAAGCCCCCCCAAAGAGCTTTTTGTCAGCCTTATTTTGCTTTAGATCCCTTCCCCAGTGCAGGCTTACCCTTCCTGGAACCGGTCCGTTCAATAGGACAGGTCCTACCTGTCCATCAGTTTGGTGTATCAAAGCAGCCAGGCAAATGATTGCAGTGAGAGGACCCATTTCTATGGAGGAAAAGCAGGCAAAGAAACAACAAAAATCTGTTAATCTCTATTGCACAAAGTTTGTGGTGTTCTGTGGAATGTAAGCAGGATGAGAAAACATTGCAGTATGAAGCATGGCACATAGGAGATTATTTTAGTCATTACCAAATACGGTTGCATATGCTGAGTCTGCACAAATGAGTATATGATGATGCATGGACACCACTGTCTCTTACAGAGAGACGACTTCACCTTGTATTGACACAGAGACCACCAGTACCAGAAAGCTGTGAGTTTCTTTTCAGAGAGAGATCAAACTCCTCTTGATTTCTTTACTCAGTATATCCCAAATCTGCATTATTTCTTTATTCTTTGCCTCCTCATATATAAAAAATAAAATTCATTAATGTGTACAGCAGGGTCATGGCAGTGTTTTGCTCAAGAAAGCTTCATCCATACTGAAAGGTGGTATATTGGAGTGGAGCTTTTGTTTGTTGGAGCTTAGCGCATAAAGAGGTGCTTCTGTTTCTTTTCTGTTCCCTGTTTCTTTGTCAAGTCTACATCATAATCATGCAATAAAATGGAGGTGTTCATTCCCATCTGAACAAATGTATTAACAAAATATTCAGATAATGCACTTGGTTATTAGTTGAAAATACTCTTTATAGAAGGAAATAGCACAGTACGTAAATAGTCTCTAGACCAGTCAAATTCATGGAATATTTATTCTGCATCAGAAGGAAAGCAAATATTAAATGTTTTATCCTACAGATGAGGGAGAATAAATTATCTGTTTCTAAAGACTGAAGATGTGGCAAGATCCTGAATGAGAGTGACTTTGAGCTTAACAAGTTGTCCTAAAACAGACCAAAGCAAAGGAGGAAAAGAGAAGCAATGGAACTGGTTGAACATTATAAAACTTAGAGCAGGACTCAGAAAAATCCACAGTGTGAGCATTACAGGTCACCATTCAGTCTGTGCTGGGTGATAACTATAATAAATGTGTTGAGCTGAAGAAGTGAAGAAAGGCTGCAGAGGGCTTTTAGTTCTGGTAAGACCTGAAAGATGTGTCCACATTTCAAAGAATTAATTGCAGGTTAATGGGTCCTGGAAAAACACTTAATTCTCCTTTCAGTTAGTTAGGAACTAGAATGACAACTTGGAAGAGACAGCATTTACAATGTTATTAATATCCTGTTTATAGTTTAATACCTGAAACTGTCTGAATTTGTGATGTGGTTTCCCTCTCATTTATGCTGGGTGTATAGTACTGAAGGCAGTGGATTTACTTGCTGTTTAGTCCTCCATGGTGAGTCTGATCTACACATGCAGTGTCAGAAATTTCTTTTTATTATGGGAATAATAATGAAGAATAATGACAGCTGTACAGAAAGCATGTTAGTTTTCTTCCCAGATGCTTTGATAAAACTCTTGCTTTTATACAAGGCACATCAAATTTCATCTTCAAGAGCAGCACTCAGGTCTCTAATGAGGCACAAATAGGTCCATTTTTAATCCTCGTTTGCAGTTCAATCTCTAAGCAAAATTCGGCCCTGGACGGTGAGTCTGGGAAAGACTGACTGGAAAACTGGAATACATGAAGTCGTTCTTTGTGTGTGAGACCACTTCACGTCCACATTTTATGACTAATCCACATCAGTTTAAAACATAGGAAAGACATTCCACTGGCACTGGACCTCACTCAATCACAGCACATAAATGTACCTTGTGATTTTTACATCTATCCGAGAGATCTTACTGCTAATATTCACAGGAAATGTATGAACAAACATAAGGTGTGGGTCACTATATCAGAAAATGGCAATCAAGCCACTGTTAGAACAAGAGAACCTTTCTTGAATTTTGCTCGACTATACAGAGCTTCATTCTACCTGTGGGGAAACTATGCCAAAAAAGAAAAGGAACAACACAATTACCTTTTCATTTACATGTGACATCACAGGTAGAAGAGGTCTGAGTTCAGACCAATAGCTGCACAGACTGTTGGGTTATTCTGCTGTATTTTTTGCTGCGTGTATCCACTCCCAAATGGATAACAACAAAAAATGGCACCCCAGCAGTGCCATGCAGATATGAGTTTGAATCCAATGGGCTCCATAGTTACATTATGATGGCCCTGAGATTAGGCTAAGAAACCTTATGAGGTTGATTCAGCCTGTGAAAATACCCAGAGAACTAGGTCTAGTAACTGAACCTTCCTGATGCTAGATAGCTTGCAGAGAGATTGATCATGTATTTCAGTACTGTACTCTGTCACATGATACAAATCAGTAACACAACCTATCACACTACAGACTTCATGCCGTTCAGGTATTTGCATTCTCAGGCTTGCATAAGATAAAAGTCAGTTGCATGAAGTAGAGACAGGGCTCTCACTCATGTTAATGAAGAGTAAATCCTAAACCTGAGGGATATTTTTGTCTGCTGAGTTGTTGTCTGACTCTTCCTCCAGTTACACATAGGAAGAGGATCTTTCTGTAACTCCAACAACAGGAAACACAAAACATGTCTAGATTCAGAATTAAAGCAGATTAAAATACTGCTGCACTTCTTCAATTGTCAGATGTCAACCAAATCATAGAATCACAGAACAGCCTGGGTTGCAAAGGCCCACAGCGCTCCTCCAGCTCCAACCCCCTGCTGTGTGCAGGTCGCCAACCAGCAGCCCAGGCTGCCCAGAGCCACATCCAGCCTGGCCTTGAATGCCTGCAGGGATGGGGCATCCACAGCCTCCTTGGGCAACCTGTGCCAGTGCCTCACCACCCTCTGGGGGAAAAACTTCCTCCTCAGATCCAACCTAAACCTCCCCTGTCTCAGTTTAAGACCATTCCCTCTTTCAACCTCATAAAGATTCCTTGGAATAAATTTATTTGGCATTTTTTTCAAAGTTAGAAGATGACCATTCCCACATATTGTTACCCTCCTGTGTCAATAGTATTCAATCAGGTAGATCATATAAAGTTTACAAAAAGACAGATCACAGCAACATGCTTTTAGTTAGCTCTGTTTGAAACCTCTCTTCATTTAATGCAGCTTTGATCAAATTAACTTTGATCAAATTGTAAATAAATACAAATGTATTCTGTAACAAAATTTTCATTCTGCATTAAGAAGACACAATCAGCTTACTGTGTACTAGAATATATAAAAGATGTTTTAAAATGGCATATACCTGAAAGTTTGGACAAGTACTTGACATCTCTAGATGGCAACATTTTGAAGGCACACCAAAGAAGCACAGAATTGAAGTGACTCAAGAGATCACTGAGTCCAACCCCTCTGCTAAAGCAGTTCTCCATATTAGATTGCACAGGTCAGCGTCCAGATGAGTCTTGACTACCTCCATAGAAGGAGATTCCACCACCTCTCTGGGCTGCCTGTGCCAGTGCTTTGCCATTCTGACAATCAAGTTCTGCCTTGAAGAAATATCAGATGTACTGGTATTTCCCCATACTCCAGAGAAATAAATTTTAAATAGCAGTCATTAAATAGAAATGTATTTCTTGTTATTGACCACAGTTCAGTGCAAAATGGGTTGATTTATCTGAAGAGCACCTTTTGAACTAAAAGACCATGATTTAGACTTCACTTCAGAGATTTCTCACCCAGACAGGTGGAAGCTGTGCTTTCAAAGCAGAAAATATAATTCATTTTTTTTAAACTCTGCCTCTGTGATAAATACAAGGAGACATTTTCTTTTAATTACCAGGTCTGGTAAAACTTAGCTATTAACTACACTAGCCTTCGTAACACAATGCCCCACTAATGCTGACCACGTAACTGTGGATAACAATTTCTAATACTGAAATTGAATTTTTTGTACATTACCTTTTTCTGGAGATACTTCTGTTGCTTGGGAAGAGTGGTGGAAGTTAGAGGCTCTCCTCACGCTGGGGTTGTATATATATACCCATTCCCTTTCTTTGTCAATATTTATTACAGATAAATGACATCACCTTTGGGGCTGTACATTTTAGAAGAAATAACTTTTCTTAAGGAACAGGTGACTGCAAATAAACCAATCCAACTGCATTGTTCTTCTTTCTGTCTTTTTATTTTTATTTTTCTCATCTCCGGGGCAGGAAAAGAGAAGATAAAGGGCCTGTTCTTTTGCAACACAAAAACCCCTGTAGACTGATAAACAGACTGATGTGTTCACAAAACCAAAGCTCAACTTTAGGGATGCTGCTTTGCAATTCTCTGTTCTGATTCTGACAAAAGGATGCCATAAATATTTTGAGGTAGAGACATAAGTCACATAAGACAATCACTTAGTGGCTATGCACAGAAAGATCAACACACTGGGAAAAGGTGATATTTTCTTTAGGTAGCTTCTGAACGTTAGTTTAATATATAAAACATATATAGCTTTAGTTCACCAAGGCCGATGGGCTGTGGCACAAGGAATTACTTATAGGCACCCTAAAGACTGTGATTCCACGTATTGCTGAGAGTAACCTACTTGCAAAACAGGTGTGTACCTCTTCCCCCTTGCTTTGAAGAGATGTTTGGATGCATGGCTTGTGCTTGATTTTCGTTTTCCTTCAGGGTAGCATTACTTAAATCACCCTTTGTATCATCTTTTTTTCCACTGGCCTTAATGAAGTATTATCACTGTGTCAACTTTGATAGTTCTTCAATGCTCATCTCTGCTCTGTTGAAATGCAACTTGCCTTGCTTCCTTCTATGGTGCCTGCTGGCTTTTAGAAGTCATAAAGCATCTCCTCATTCTGCACACGTAGTTCCCTTCCTCATCCTTGCCTTTACTTCAGTGCCTCCTCGCTGAGCAACATTCTGGTTGATGCTCAGCTGAGTTTACTGTTCATAATACAACTTAATTTTGTTTATTTCCTATTTTCTACAGAACTTCTGAAGTTGTTGATATTGCCAACATTTTAATATTGGATTATAACTCCTTTGCAACACAGTTGCTTTTGTTCTTTTTTTTTGTATAATGGGTAGAACTATGGGAAGTCATTAGCTCTCCTACGTCCTTCAGTGTTCTCATAGAAGGGCAAGGGTGTTTTATCTCTGTGAAAGCTTTTCTTGTGGTAACTTTGATGAGATTACAGTTATCACTGTAAGAAGCCCAGTAAACTACCTACTGTAGTTATTAAGATTGCATCTCTCTATTGACTGTAAGGAGAGGCAGAATCTAGCAGTTCCACCTACTCAGTGTCTTGGGTGATTGTTTTGCCTTTTTCCCTTCTACCATATAGAAAATATTTATCTAAGCCTGACTGAAAGATTTAAAGTGAAAACACACATTTCCCTCTGAATCACTCCATCCAGTACACCCAATAATTTTCATTAAATTGCTGCAGTCACCTGAGCTTTATTTGTGTTGTTAAAATTAAAAAATATTTTGCAACTATTCCTTTAAAATGCACCACACCTGTTTAAATAATCAAATTCATTTATCTTATGAAGAATATCTTTCAGATATGTTACAAATCATAGTCAATGGGTAAAAGAATTGGGAAGAAAACAGAGATTAATAAAACTGACATCCTGGTCAAAGGTACTGAGAGCAATTCAGCATACCAACTCCCTCTTACTTAAGTGGACTATCTGAAAGGGTGGAGTAATTTAATTAAAAAAAAAAAAAAGAAGAAAATAAAAAAGGATTGATTTCACAGTTTTCTACAAATGTACTCTTCACTGGGTAAGGAGCTGGCTGGAAGGCTGGGCCCAGAGGATGGTGGTGAATGGAGTTACATGCAGTTGGCAACTGGTCATGAGTGGTGTTCCACAGGAGTGAGAACTGGGGTCTGTCCTGCTTAATATCTTTAGTGAGGTGGGGGTCTGCCTCTGCTCCCCCATAACGGCGATAGGATGAGAAGTGATGGCCTCAAGTTGTGCCAGGGGAGGGGCAGTTGGATATTAGGAGGAATTTCTTCTCCAAGGGAGTGCTAATGCATTGGCACAGGCTGTGCAGGGAGGTGGTGAAGTCATCGTCCCTGGACATGTTCATGAAACAGGTAGATGTGGCACTGAGAGACATGGATAGTGAGCATGGTGGGGATGGGTTGATGGTTGGACTGGATGGTCTTAGAGGTCTTCACAACTTTAATGATTCCGTGATTCTATGTATGTATTTTAAAAGTAGATAGATCTATGGAAAAATCTATGGAAAGTTAGTTTAAAATATATACAAATTCATCTGGAGAGATTTGACTGTGGAAATTCTTCCAGCCCTTAAGTAAATATGAACTATGAGAATCTGATCTGAGGACAAGGGGAGGCAAAATTCCAGTTTCTTCATTTTTTCAGTCCCCCTGAATTTAATGGCAGCAGAATCTTTGAAAGTCATTGGATTACAGACTTGGAGATGCTGAGCATGGACAACTTGCATGTTGAAAATTCTGACAACAGCACAATTCTAATACTGTTGCAATGATCTGGAGGAGTTGTGTATTCAGCTAGCATTGAGAGCAGGTGCAACAAACTCTACCCTTCCCATAGGAACACTTGCTGTTATGCCTTAGGAGAGCAAAGACATTCTCCATGGCTTTTCTTTACCATTTTCAGTCCAAGTAGATGTACCAGTTAGATCAGTGCCCACTACGGTACACCTGCTGTCTTTCATGGCTGAAATGTGCTTTCCCTTTACTAAAAAAACATTTCAGGCACTATTGACTATTGGTGATTTTTCAGGTCCACTGCCAGAAGCAGACCCGCAGCATGACTTCTCATCGCAGCTCACCTTCAGCTTACGTAGCTAATGACTTCAGCTGTAGATATCTTTGTCTGAAACAGGCTATACAAACAACTAGCATTTCACATGAATGCATTTTTTTGTTTGCTACAGGCATTTGCTTGGAAAAGGTGTTTCTTTAACATGTCAGTACTGATGGTAATATGGGGCCTTTTGCCATGAATTCTTTAAAAATGTTCCAGCCTTAATCACAGAATCATAGAATGGCTTGAGTTGGAAGAAAGCTCAAAGATCATCTAGTTCCAACCTCCCTCCCATGGGTAGCCTTGCCAACCATTAGACCAAACTGCCCAGGAATCCATGAAACCTGGTCTTGAATGTCTCCAGGTTTGGGATGCCCACCCTTTTCTGGGCAGCTCGTTCCATTGCCTCACCACCATCTGAATGAAAAATTTTTCCTAACATCTAACCTGAACCTCCCCACTTTGTTTAAATCCATTCCTTCTTGTCCTATCACTACCTACCTGTGTAAAAAGTCAATCCTCCATTTTACTCATAACCATTTTGGTCTTCTCCTACACTTGATGCATTGTGTAGCAGGAGGATTGGTCTTTGCATAACATTGTCCAATTGACAAAAACTGTTTAACTTATGAAGACTGAAAAGCATGTTAAATGTGGAAGAAAACAAGGAAATCTGATTCACAAATAGTGAGTCCTACATGGTCTATTGCATTGGACTGGTCACAATAAGCACACTGGAAATGTTCAGAGCAATGAAAAAATTCATTAAAGATGCCTCATCTGAAGTGACAGTACACCACGATGAGGAGTCATTTGGAAATGCTATTTCTGATTAATGACAATATTAATTGTAATAATGATTGAATTAACTGCATCTGGCCATGGACAAACTTGTTTGTGCAGCAGCTTTTCACCTTGTTTGTAACAGCAGAGAGGTTTTAACACCATGAAGAGGGAAGGTGCTTGATAAAGGCTGGATTGAACTCATGTTACCACGGGATGCATTACACACCCTGTCAAGTGAGAGGGCTTTCTGCACACCTTGCTGAAACGGGGCCATTCCACAGGCTGACGAGCAGAAATCATAGGCATAGATGGAAAAGAGGGAAGTGGGAGTATTTAACTGCATGAAAAAGGCCCTGATAAAAAGAAAAAAATAAGCACTGTAATGGAAGCTATAGAGTTCTGGTTTCTACATCCTGTAATACTTTTGCCTTTTACAGAGATAGAAAATGTACACACAGTTCAGGAAGCAGAGTCTGGAACATTGACTTTTTGAATGCTATAATGAACTGTAGAAGAATAATTGGTAAAGAAATTGCTTCTTGGCTGAAACCAATACATTTCTTTTGCAAGTTTGTGATATTGGTAAGTACCCAGTTATTCACACTAATGTTGAAGATATCTAAATACACGTGCTTACGTTAGTGCTTTTCTGTGGTCAAGGTGGGGAAAAGCAAATACAGACATTTCTTAATAAGTTAATGAGTAGATTCTTTTGAAAGAAGTCATAGAAAATAATTGTGTCTAACTAAAAGAGGGCAAGTATAATGTGGGAGTCTGCATCTGAGCTAGTTAACCCATCAGAGTGAAGGACCTCTTCAAGGCTTAGGCAGACCTAAATCTAAATGCAGTAGAATGAAACGTCCATGAAGATGTCCAAGGCACATTGCAGTGCTAAAAATGTTACACAGGACACAAGAAAGACCAGTTCCCTTCCAAAGGGCATTTGGAGCTTGGCAGGGTACTCAGGGGCACCACAACATTTTCTGGACTCCCAACTGGATTAAATGCCTTTTATGAATTTTAAGGGTTTCCTGGGAGAGCCTCATTTCATAATAAGATATGTAATTTTTGGCAAGCTTATTACATATCAGACTGTGGTCTTCATTAACCTGGATTCAGATGAAATTGCAGGTGAAAGGCAGATGAGATCAGTACCACTCAAAGTACTCATTTTCAAATGACCACAGTAACCTTTATTTTTTGGCATTTAATACCACCACTACAACCAAACATACCAATACTAGCCTTTTAATAACCAGAACTCAGCTTACCAAAATCTGTACTGTAGTCGTCTTCATCTGTACTCAGTTCTCTTTGTCACTGTAGAAAAGTAGTCAGTTCTAAGATGGGATGTGCATTGCTCTGAATGCCTCACCTTAAAGCAGGACACATAATTCAAGAATTAAAAACATATTTTAGTTAACTAACAATTAAGGATATTTGGAGCAATTAGTTTGCATTACAGATATTTCAGTCCTGGAGAAGTGAATCTCATCTCCTACTATTCTGCAAAGGAGTGTAAGAACTGGAGCTGTCTGTTATCTATGGATCCCAAAATGAATCTGTACAGAGAATAAGTCACATAAAAACCTGCCCTCAGCAGCCAGAAGCTCTTTCAGAAGCACTATAAACAAATATTCATAGACTCTGTTTTTGGATGAAAGATGTCTCATGAACTCTGTCTGTATCAGCAAGTTCAACTTGACCAGAAATATCATTTTCAGAGATTTGGGCCTGATGGCCTTGCTTCACCTACCATTCAAAAATCAAGCGCATTTATTGACTATAGAGAATTTAAGGTGTCATCTTTGTCCCATATTCTGACTTTTGCAGTGTTTTTATTGGTTTAAAAACTGAAATGAATACCTTTCCATTTGGTTTCCCATACTGAGATTCTACCCCTTCATCCAGGTCACTCATGAAGGTGTGGAACAAGACTGAACCCAGCATTGACCCCTGGGGAACATCACTAGCTACAGCCTGCAACCATATTATGCCACTGATCACAGCCCTCTGAGCAATGCCAGTCAGACAGTCCTCAATGCACATCACTGCCCACTCATCTGTCTGAAATTCCTAAGCTTACCTATGAGAGTGCTGTTGGAGGCAACACTGAACACCGCTGAAGTCAAGGTACACAGCACCCACCGTTCTCCCTCCCCATCTACCCAATCTGTTATGACATGGAAGACAGCCAGGTCTTTGACTCTCACAAGATATCTGCCAGATGTACTATGGTCACCAAGCCATCTAATATGGTGTGAGACGCTTCTATCTGGGCATCTTCACCACTTCCAGCAGTAAATGGGAAGAGGGAGAAGAGGGAAGAGTGTGCAAGCCGACACAAATCCCTGTGACGTAAGGAATCAGGGCACTCATCCAGGAGGGATACATGCTTCAGCATATTCAAGCAGAGCAGGGATCCATCCAAGTTTCCTACACAGTGGGTGAAGTAATTTATTTGCACAGGGAAAGGAGATGGAAATCTAACTGTGCTGTGCACTTATCTGCATCTCTTCCTCTAAATATGCAGAATTAAGCACATTAGTCCCAGGTCACTGGGGTGATTCAGTGTGAATTACATTTTTTTTCTAATTTATTAGAGAAAATGGGAAAGGAAAGGTTATCAACAGTTATCAATAATTAAGTTCTCCCACCATGACTCTGTTTCAGCTGCAGGAAAAAGCACCAAAATGTAGCAATTATTTTAAGCATCTTTCCAAGAAGAAACAAAGAATCTTTTCCAAACTCTGGGCCTTAATTTTAAAACTGTCTGTCATAAGCAGACTCTTCAGTAAATAGGAAGGCTGCTCCAAAAGTATTGCCTCCTATTTTATTTATGTTAGCCCACATCATCAGAGGCGGATGTTGGTGGGATGGCAGTAGAGGTTGAACCTTCCCACCAGTATCCCCTTCCATGTTGTTGCCATGTGACAGATGGCAGCTGAGGAGCAGTCTGACAGAATGGCATCTGATGTGGAAATGGAAGAAAAAGGGTAGAACTGAATTCCACAACAAGGAGTGAATCACTGCACAACAGCAGTGATAGCAGCAGTGGTGGTCATCTCCACTGGTGCAGACTGTTATGAGTGCAGCATGCAGGCTGTTGTTCACAGCTGGTGACAGTGCACAGATAATGGTGGTGACTACCTTGAAAAATAGTGTTTTGTAGCTGAGAATTTGCTCTATCCGACAGTGTTACCGTGCTCTTTGTGTTCATGGTTAGAACTTAGTTTTCATGGAAATTAATAGGCATCATTATTTTTGAAGTGACCTGTTTGTTTCTGTGTTTCATTTAGGCTTTACAGAGTCAGGCACTGCTTTAAGCAGGTTGAGATGCTGCATGATTGCAGATCCTGAAGTCCTTTTTCAATAATTCTTGACATTCAGATTTCTCTTTGAGAATACTTTATTACACCACAAGCCTGGGCAGCTATGGTGAGAGCTTTAAGAAATATTCACTGCAGCCTATGGGCCACCCAGCACTCTGGCTTGGATTATTATTATTATTACATTGCAGGTTGCAATTTTTTTTATGATCATGTATTCATCTTGGTCTAGTTCTTTCTTCCTCATAAAAGGAGAATAAATAAATCCCTCTGTTCTTGTTGCTCAGTCTGTTTGCTTCTATTTTTCTTCTGAAAGTTATCAGTTCCACTTTAGTAGCTGGGAAAGGTCTCCATACCATGTCTGGCCAAATGTACCCTCACCACAGGTCCCACTGCTGGAGGGGTAATGTTGATTAAAATGGAGAAATGAAGTTAGTAGCATTATCACAGGTGTAAATTTCCAGTAGAAAAGAACTGCAGGCTTCAAGTACCTGAAGGAAATAAGTCAACTTCTTGTTTACTGCATTTATGCAATATTTTAAGATATCAAGCAGATTACTTAGCCCGGTGTAAGGTTAAGCGTGCACATCTCTCTTCTAAAAATTTGCACTAGGAATTTCCACAAAGTGCAGTACAGGTTTTACATTCTGAGTCATTTCTGCACTAATATTTACAAAGCAATATATGAGAAACCTCTTTGGAATGTCAATATGCCAACTTATGACTTATAATAGTGAGAAGAATGAAATAACAAACTTATAGGTCTTATTAATAAGACGGTGGCTAATGCACCCCAGAATAAAACATGTTTGTTTTTTTTTTTAAATCCATTCTAAAACTTTAGGTTGTTTCCTGCCATATTGTGTTCTGGCTTGTTATCATCCAGTTGCATTTATCGTAGCATCATAGAATCACAGAATCACAGAATCACAGAATCATAGAATCACAGAATCACAGAATGGCCTGGGTTGCAAAGGCCCACAGCGCTCCTCCAGTCCCAACCCCCTGCTGTGTGCAGGTCGCCAACCAGCAGCCCAGGCTGCCCAGAGCCACATCCAGCCTGGCCTTGAGTGTCTCCATGGAGGAGGCATTTATGCCCTTTGTTATTCTTCTGCTTTATCTTCTATCATCCCAGACAGCATTTCCAATTTATTAGGCTCTTTTTAAATTCCAATCCCATCCTCTACACAATGTGGAACATAAACCAGCTTGGTGCCAGTGAAATTTTTAATAATTGCACTTCCTATTCAACTGTGCAAGTAAACAGTGAAAACAGTGATTGCCTCCTGCAACAGGGGAGCCCTCAGGGTCCTTACCTGGTATGAATTCTTCACATCAGTGTGAGATGCGAATTGAAACATTCCAAATTCCAGCTAAGTGTGTCTTCTCTTCACAGGCATTTAATCCAAAGTGCATTTTCTTTGTTCATATATGACAACATATAGGACAATGTCAGAAGTCTTATAAAGATGAAATGTGTCTTGTCTGTCACTTTCAGTTTTACTCATCTTGTCAATTATCCATCTGTTAGCTGACAGCTGATACACCCCTCTTGGACTGGAAACATGAGATGTACCTGCTACAAACTAATTAAGATGTTTATTGATTAGTGAAGATACCTTGAGGTAATAAGCAAAGCAACAAGTAATCAAAATCAGTAATCCTACTAACCAATAAAATGTACTACAATTAACCAGTCATCAAGCTAGTAATATTAATTGACTGTTACATAACTATGCAAGTGATTATTCACAGCTGTGGAACTGTTAATCATGGATCCTAAATCTAATGAGTCAGTTGGAGCAACTGTTAAATTACAGTCCTTTTGATATTGAGATGCAAGGACAAGGGGGAATGGTTTTAAACTGAGACAAGGGAGGTTTAGGTTGGATCTGAGGAGGAAGTTTTTCCCCCAGAGGGTGGTGAGGCACTGGCACAGGTTGCCCAAGGAGGCTGTGGATGCCCCATCCCTGCAGGCATTCAAGGCCAGGCTGGATGTGGCTCTGGGTAGCCTGGGCTGCTGGTTGGTGACCTGCACACAGCAGGGGTTGGAACTGGATGAGCATTGTGGTTTTTTTTCAACCCAGGCCAATCTATGATTCTATGATTCTATGCAATGCTATTCCCACTGCACTAAGGCTTCCAGGTGTTGGCCTGGTACAGAGTGCAGTGAGCTGCCCAAAGGGCTTCTCTGCTGTCCTTGTGGACTCAGGTCCACTGCTTAGTGTGACCTAGGTCTGTAGATGTCTATTCCCTTACTGCTATAAGATTTATCTACAACCCCTCTTTGATTTTATTTTCCATTCTTCTAAGTTTGGGACAATCTTTCTGTTGTTTTGTATTTTTTCCCCTCAGGCTACTCTCAAAAACCAGTTCTTTCCTAACTACAAGTTTTCACTGACTCTAGTTTTTTACTGTTCCATTTCTGACCTAATTCTGGTCCTAAATGTCTTTCCTGATAAGGTAGGTATGAGTACCATTACAACTCCTAACATCTCTAGCTTTGTCCAGGTCTTACTGGTTGTACTTTACCATATACAGTCACTGAACATAATTATTTTGCTTTAGCATTGTTTCTTCTGCATAACTCAAGTTGAACACGAGCAGGATTTTATCTTGTGTGTAGGTTTGCTGCATACCACAGCAGCAGGGTAATTGGTTTTTTACTCTTCTACTCTGTGCACTTGTAGTTCTCTTTTAAGGACTCAGCTACTGTGTGGCCTCACCATCTGACAGGTTCTCTTGATGTCTGGCTGGAACTTCAATATGTAGAATGTGTTTTGTTCTCAAGAAAGTTTTTATGGCCTTATATACTTTCCCCCCCCAAAAATTTGATCTGGGATCAAATTTTCAGTCAGTCAGTTATGTCAGTCAAACAGACTGACATAGTCCAAAGTTACTATGATTCAAATGCTCCTTCTTTTCCCTTCTTAGGTTGAAGTTCTATATTCATTCTTCCCAAAAGTCTAAATCACCTTTGCAGTGGGGTGATTATGTCCATGAGTTTGGTCATTCATGCTTCAAAGATTTCTTTGATTAGTACCGTGAGTATTGGTGGTGATTTTCTTCAAACTTAAGTACCCCTTTGCCATCTCATTGCAATCTTTAATTTGTCCCAACTTCTGTTGAAAGAAGGACAGCCTACAAGGAAATTTACTGCATTTCTCCTAGGTCATTGATAAAGAGGTTGGAGGTCCCAAGATGGATGCCTGGAGGACACCACTTGTCACTGGCCTCCACCTGGACGTAGAACTACAACACTGTGGCTGCAACCATCCAAACAATTCCTTATCCACTGAGTGGTGCACCCTTCAAACCTGTACCTTTACAATTTAGAAATAAGAATGTTATGTGGGACTGCATCTAAGGCCTTGCAGCAATCCAAGCAGATTATATCAGTTGCCCTTCCTTTGTCTACTGATGAAGTCACTCACCTTATAAGGCCACCATATTGGTGCAGTTGTTCAGCCATGCTGGTTTCCTGCCTACTTTGCTTTATTTCTTATACTAGGGGATGGAAAGTTCTTGGGCTTTCAGGAGAGAGTATGTTTGTCTTGCTTGTCCTTTGCTTTTCAAAGAGCAAATGCTTTGGATCAGTGAAGTACCACTCCCATGGACTTAGAAAGTGTTTACCAGGAAACACTCTGTTTGTCATAGCAATTTTTCTTTTACATTCTCCATTGTACAACTAGAGCACTTGTTTCTCAAGAACACTTTTAGTGCCAAAAATTAAATTGCAAACTCTCTTCAGCTTATCAAATAAACAGTTAATGTATATTTACCTTAAAATCACGTCACCATCTGAAAGCCTAATTTTAAGAGTAAACTATGGCTGCTTTTCTTAAATTCTCTTCCGAAATCTTTCTTTATCTTTTAACCCTAACTTCTGTCAAAGGTGAAAACTGTTCAAGCAGGAGATACATAACTTTAAATCATCAAATAATTATTTATTGCTTGGTATGACTTTTATTGCATGCAGTGGAGGCTAGGATTCAGCAAGCTTTTGGACTACCAGTAGTCCTATGACCCTGCAGAGTGTGCTGGTGGAGCAGATATGGGGGAGGTGAGCTGGTATATGGGGCTTCTTGGAGTGAATCCTCAGTGGTTTTGAGATGTCAATTTCCAGCACTTCTGTGAACACCGATGGCTCTTATGACTCACCAAAAAGGTTCAGTGATTCCCTGCTAGTTTTTGGACTGCCTTTTTTTTTTTTTTTTTCTCTCCAATTTATTTCTATGATGCATTTCCATGTAGGTGTGTTTCCTTCTTGAATACTTGAGCCACTGCTCAATTGCTTTATCTCAACTCTCAGTTTATACTTTGCTGTCTTTCTGAAGACTTTCCCTCTGCTTTCTCCCAGAAGTGGCAGATGTATGCACTTGGGCCATCTCAGAGTGATGCCAAGGATCTCAGAAAGGCCGGCAGCTGTATGCTGAAACACGTCTGGGTAAAGCTGGCAGCTGGGATTGCAGAGCTAGAGGACTGTATTCATTCTGAGTGTAAAATTCGAAGCTCAAACTGTTTTCATGTAGATTTGTATTCATACTTCTCTGTTGCAAGTCTGCTGAGCTTGCTGGCTCAGTTATATCTATCAGTGATAAGCTTAACAGGTGAATGATGCTTTACGCACTGTTTTTCTCTCCTACCACCTTCATGTTTGCAATGGGTGTAGCTGATCAGTTAGCTGGTCAGTTATTAGACAAAATCTCCCATGAAGTGAAAGAGGAGGCTAATTTGGTAGAGCTGGATGTCCAGAAGGGTTAGGTGAGCTGTTTGATGCAGTATCTGCCCTGTGGTCTCCTAAACATTGTTTAAATGTCTTTTGTCTTTCCCCTGGTCTGTTCAGTGGAGCATTCATTTCCTAGACATGGTCATGAGCAACTTGCTTGTGAACCTGAGCAAAATTAGCTCCAGAGGTCCCTTCCACCCTCAACCATTCAGTGATTTTGTGAAACCAGAGGGGTTATTTGCACTGTCTGTATCTAACACACACTGAGTCATCCTAGATTTCTTCTACGGAGAGAGGCTGCTCACCAGTGCATCATGGAGCATCAGATAGAGAGCTCCTTCCTTGATAGAGCACCCTGCCCAGAAGTGTAACCAGCTGTTCCAGCTGGCTCTGTGGTGGACTCCCCTAGAAAGACTTAGTGGACTACTTTCACTCTAAGCAGTGATTTTGCATGGATCATTCATAGTACCATGGGTGGAATGTTACCTCCAGGTAACAAAGTGAAACCCAGAATTCACTTCTTAGCTTGGAGCAGAGGCCATCAAATGCAGTGCTGAGTGTTCCCATTGCAAAAGCAGATTCAGGTGCTAATTTTCCCAAGAGCATAGTATGATGTTGTCCTCTAATGGAGAGCAGCCATACCTTGAAGAGCAGGATTGCTGAGATGCTCTCTGCACACACAGTCCTGTTCCCTGAACCCATATGGACGGCCATCCTGGGAACAAGCCAAGTAGGTGTCATTACAGAAGTAACCCCACTTCTTTGCAAGCCCAACCATAGAATCACCAAGGCTGGAAAAGACCTCCAAGATCATCCAGCCCAACTGTCCACTTACCATCTATATTTCCCGTGAACCACGTCCCTCAGTACAACATCTGTTTCTTGAACACCTCCAGGAATTGTGACTCTGCCACCTCCATGGGCAGCACATTTCAGTGCCCGACTGCTCTTTTGGAGAACAAATCCTTTGCAATATCCAACCTGAAGTGCCCTGTATTTTTTCCTTGTTTATGATTCTTTTCCTTTTTCCCTTAAGGCTGATAAACAAATGGTGAGGAATGAAGAGTAGTTTACACTTCACTTTCAAAATACTTGCTTAGATCAAGAACAGAACTGGAAGGAACTTTTCAAAGTCCAAATGCAAAATGCACAAACCAGAGGTATTTGCCTGAGATGGTTTTGTGTATATTGAATTTATCCTGTGAAGACATGGCTCAGGGAACCAGCTGAATATAACAACCTGCTCCACCTGCCCAGCCTGACACTAAGAAACAATGGAACAACTTTAAACACATTGCCATGCATTAAATAACAAACAACATGGCACCAGGCATCCATTCATTACCACATGATCAACTGTATGATCTTTTCTATGTCACTCTTTATCCACACAATCTTATATAAATATGAGGAGATGATGTTTAAGATTGTTACTGCGAAGGTGAAATTAAAAAAAGAATTGTGGGAGATGTCAGAATGGAAGTCTCTGCCTGAGGTGAGGCTCAGTGCCAGAAGAAAAAGTGCTATCACAATGTATTTGTGTTTGTTTTTTTTTTAATAACTGATACAACATTGCTTTCATTTATGGAAGTTGAGTGAGTATCACTAGTACTACACTGTATTTGCTGATAATACACAGTTATCTTATTCTATACAAACAGTAGCTGTTTTATAGCTGGGTTGTAATCATCATGAAAACCCTTGACTCATTTCTTCTGAATTTTCTTACCTGTTATTTTAAACATTTAACATTTTAAACATTCTAAAAGTTGCACTGAACGTATACTGCCTGCAGTTTGTTGCTTATACTCATCTACTATTTATAATACCATCATACCAATTATTTGATAGAATGCATAGATTCACTTCAAGGGAAATGTATCTTCCTTCCTGTCCTGCTGCTCCCATCTGAAAGGCTTGCACTGTCCTCGCCATAGGGAAAGCCCTGTTTCGAAACAGTTTTAAACTGGAAAAGGGTAGATTTAGATTAGATGTTAGGAAGAAAGTCTTTACTGTGAGAGTGGTGAGACACTGGAACAGGTTGCCCAGTGAAGCTGTGGATGCCTCCTCCATGGAAGTACTCAAGATCGGGTTGGATGGGGCTGTGAGCAGCCTGGGATAGTGGGGACTATAGGAGTAGATTAGAAATGGAATATCTTAAGGGTCCCTTCCAACCCAAACCATTCTAGGATTCTAGGATTCTGTGATTCTGTGATTTTGTGATTCAGATCCCTGAAGGTAAAAACAAACTTTTTTTTTTTCTCTCCAAGCAGAGCACATATACATTAGCCTAATATCTTTTGAAGCCAGAAACTCTTGAAATCAGTCATTGTGCTTTTGCATGGAGAGAAGAAGGTGCTAGAGATTATCACAAGCATAACCCTCTTTTCTTGAACTTGACAGATAGGAAACAAGTTCCTGGTTCACTCCACATTGTTCTGTACTTTTCTAAACTCTGCTCATGGCCATACCTCTCCCTCTGGATGCAGAGAGCTCCATTACTGAAGAAGCTGTTTACAGTAAGGATGGTGAGGCACTGACACAGGTTGCCCAGAGAGATGGTGGTGCCCCATCCCTGCAGGCAACCAAGGTCAGGCTGGAAAGGGCTCTGAGCACCTGATCAAGTCATAGGTTTATTGCAGGGGAGCGGGTACAGATGGCTTTTCAAAGTCTTTCCCAATTGAATTGATTTTCTCATTCTCTGACTCTACGATTACATGTTTGTATAGGATATTCAAAGGGAGGTGCTGTTTCTTTTACAGAGTTGAAGCCATTCTGGATACAGTAGCAGTGTATTTATTAACTATTTTGTGCTCTATGATATCACACATTGGAGTATTTTGCTCTTCTATGGTAATGATGACTAAGACTGAGGGAAGGACCATCAAGATGCATATCTCCTTGGCATGTCTAACCCAGACTTTTGACTAAAGGTTTGGCGGCACAGATAGTTGATAGGATTGGGCACCGATCCTGACAAATATTTAAGTATACATGTAATTTTAAGGCGAGGTGGCTTTATGTTCAAGCCAAGGAATTCAGCACCTCGGAGAACCAAACTTTGCACATGCGTCTGTTAGCGTTAAATGTATGATTCTGACAGAAAGATCAGAACAGAAAGATGAGAAAGTTGAGGTGACAGAGGGATTTTCTGTTCTTGTTTCACTCTTGTTGAATGTGAGGAATTCATAGACCGTCTCTCATCCCCAAACTGCCAGTAGGTGACATCCTTCTACCAGTGAGGTCTGTAAGTTGAGTGTGATTATATACAGACATACAGTGCAGAGGTGCAGGAGAGATCTCCCTGACTGCAACAATCGTTTCTGTGGTGTGTTGGCAAGAAAGGGTGCTCTTCTGATGGTGCCTAACTCTCCTATGCCTACAGAGAAAGTTGTGTTATCTAGCACAGGGCTCCACTTCCCACAGTCCCCTCTAAATCCAGGGCATACCCTCTATATTCAGAGCACAGAGTGTTACTCTGGGTGTCTGCTAAATCAGTTTAAATCCCAGATATACCATGACAAAGTCTATCCCAATCTATCTTTTATTAAAGAAGGAAAATAGTGAAATCTAAACCAAGTTTTTATTTAAGAATAAAATAACCTCTGACTAGATGCACTTTTTAGTAAACTCTCTTCTTTCCACATAAAAATAACTACTGATGTTACTGAGAAGTGGTCTGAGCCCTAGGATTTCTTTTGATTTATCAGCAAACTGCATTGTTTTGGAGCTGAGTAATGTGGTAATATTTAGTGACACAGACATTTCAACTTCTGACGTTCAGTTTTCCACCAGAGGGCACTCCTCTATTTTTAATGAAGGCAGCTTTCTGAACAACGCGGACAGGTTTGCACAGTTTGGTATGAATTGTGTGATTCTAGCTGCAATGCAGCAAGCAGAAAAATGCAGGAAGAGCTGCACCTTATTGCACACCTGTCACTGCAACACATTATCTGCTACAACCCAGCTGGTTGTGCACAGAAGCCTCCAGCACATGTGCTGAATTTGTGGAGGTAAAATAAATAGTAGGATCATGCACCATGGATGTGGCTGGGATATGACAGAACTTAGCCTGGGATTGGAAGGATCTGTGTCTATTTGAGCAGGGAGAAAGGAAAGGAAGCCACGTTTTCTATGGGAAATGCCATCAGGACTGCCTACTGGTTCTGTCTTAGTGTATGGAAAGACAGGTTTTTATGAAAATCATATCATTTGGGAAGTTGATGCAGTTTGGATTCAGCTTGGGTGCTTGAGAATTAATAGCAGCATGAAACAAGAAGCAAGCAGCTACACTGAAATTTGCAGACAGTGGAGAACCTGTTTGTTTAGCTGGACTTCATCCCTGTAAGGAAGTTTTAGCACTTAGAGGCCTCTTTCTTTGACTCACTGTTTTTTATGTTTTTTAAATGTTTTTTACTCACTCTTAGAAAGCTACTACTGTATTTAAGGTAACGTACTTGGATACACAATCTAGGCATTTTGGTTTTTGATAGCCAAAGAGAATGCAGTTTTTAGGGCTTCTACCTAGGGATGTAGAAGGAATGTGAGAATGGCTTCAGGCTCAGGGAGGGTAGATTTAGGTTGGATATAAGGAAGAAGTCTTTTACAAAGGAAATATGTTGGCAAAAAGCAAAGGTTTATTTTATTTAAAATCTGTGCATACAAAACTAATGATTCCTGACAGGTGCTATCAAGAAGTTACTTCCTAAGGTTTAATTAAACAGAATTTCATTCTACAGTTACTAAAATAGTTGGCAAAGGTAGTTTAAGAAGGAAATAAACCAAAATATATACAAGCAGAGCACCAGAAATTGAAAGTATGACACAGTAGCTGGCTTACATGCTCTGCAGGTGACCCACCATATTTTCTCTCCTGCGGTTACTTTTAGGGGGTGTCTGAGGCTAGATGACCAGCAAAGGCAAATGACTACTGCCTTCATGTTGTTATCAGATGGATCAAGCCAGTGTTCTGGCTCTCTGTAGCGTAACAGAGGTGGAGACAAGGTGAAAGGGTCAAGATTTAGAGCCACATCTGGAAAAAAGGTCTAAAACTAAGAATAGAAGCAGTATTTACTCTTTGCACTTTAAATGTAATCAGTTATTGACCTGTAGTGCGTGGGAGTTCTCTAAAACATGAGAAGAATGTGGCAGGCAACAACAGATGTGTAAGGAAGAGGTAGTTGGACTCCATATATCTGTAGGGCTTTTTAGGCATGATTCAACGTGCTATGTTTCATCTATGAATAGCAGCACAAAATTACACCTCTCCACTCATCCTTCAACTTCTTAGCTAACTCATAGTCCTGGTATGGACACATCACCCATTCCTGCCCTAGACCTCAATGCAGTGCTGTTGCAGACGTTGTTTCTCAGTTGCAAAGTCACACAACATCTGTCCATGTGAATGAGCAACACTACACGTACTAATTTCGTGGAATCTCCAGGCATGCTGTGCAACAGCTATTTTGTCTTTCAAGCACACATGTTGCATCCCTAGCATTGACCTTCATGCACTCGTACACCTACCAAGCTGACTCACATAACACACCTGCCAGGAGCAATGACATGCAACATTTGCTCTATGCCAGTTGTCTTTCATGTGAGAGATGTATTAACTTGTATGACAAAGAACTAAATTGTTCAAAATGAAGACTCCTAGTAACTGGTTTCAGCTGTATAAAATTAGTCCTCTGACCCGGTTGTCTGGTGAACTGAGGCATATTCAGTGCATGATTCATTTCATCTGTCCTCAACAGGTTGCCCAAGGAGGCTGTGGATGCCCCATCCCTGCAGGCATTCAAGGCCAGGCTGGATGTGGCTCTGGGCAGCCTGGGCTGCTGGTTGGCGACCTGCACACAGCAGGGGGTTGGAACTGATGAACGTTGTGGGCCTTTGCAACCCAGGACATTCTATGATTCTGTGATAATAGAACAGGTAGAGAAATTATATTCTGGACATCTTCTCTTGCTCTTCATTGAAGAAAGACAGAACGTAAGTGGTACTGCTTAAACTAAATCTTATTTTGGTAAGTCAAAGAGAAGCAAATCCTATCTATAACACCTTCACTTTTAACTTCCAGCACTGAATTATACTGTGTTGCACTGCCCCTAGGGATTAGCTTTTGGATTCTCCCTTTTTGTGTGTTCAAAATGAATTTTCACTATGAATTACAATCCTCTAATTCTCAGCTATCAAAAACGATTTCTGAGGCAGAGGATTATTTGGGAAGTTATATCATTTATCATAACTTGGAGGCCATGTAAATAGCCTTACATCTTCGGTATGGGAATTACTGTTATTCAGTAGTGACCATCCAGGCATGATTATTACCTGTTGATTAAAGACAAATAACTATACAGGTGGGCTTATCTTTAGAGCAAGTTCAGTTAAGAATTCTCCCGAGGAATAAGCTGTTGTTCATGAGTTATGAACAATTTGTCCAGAAAACCACAAACACACTTAATTATCGTGCACTGAAAATTTGTCATCTAATCCGAAATTCATTGACCATTTCCAGATCACCAGCTTCTCCTAACTGTGTTCCATGCAATTTACATGAAATATATTTCTATGTTGCTCCAAGCAATTAAGACTGAACATGAATCTTCAAGGTGGCTTAAGCTGGATGTATGCCTGGATGACAGTCATACATATGCAACTGTGTCTCGTTGTGGTAGCTTATAGGCTTAGTGGTGTACACAGGGTGAGGGTAACAATCCAGACTTGTGCACTACTGGGTTGTGCTTAGTTTTGTTGCCGCATGAACTGGTGTTCAAATCATCTTTTGGATTTCAGAATCACTCCCTGGATCATTTCCAGATGGATTATTCTATGGTTCATCATACTGTGGTCTCTGTATACCTGGGTCACGTGTGTTCTACAGAGCATGTTTGTTCTCTGGGGAATTTCAGAACAGGGATTTGAAAACTGATGAAGCGAGTTAGTGATTTGCCTTCTAACTGAGAAGTTCTTGGGCATTTACCAGAATTAATAGGAATCTCTGGAGTCTAGCACTCTTGTCCCTCATCCAAAGAAAGTCCAGGTTTTTCAAAATATGAGAAAGATTTTTTTTCATTGTCTGAATAACTACAGCTAAAGTAGGAGGCAAGTTACCCATGCAGGTAGTCCTAAGGATTTACTGTAAGATCTCGTGGAGTAAGGTTTGGCTTGCAGATTAAAATACGTAAATATAAATGTCTATATGTGGGTGTGATCTGAGTATCTAAGCTCCTAACCTAACCAATGAAGTGTTCATCAGTGCTGTCATTTAAGACTCCTGAGCTTGTAGGTGTGCAGAATAAATAGAGCCAGGTGTGAATCCAATTGCTCACTCAGAAACATCTAGTGCTGATTTGCATGGACTAGAGTGCTCTGCTGGCCTTGTGTTTTCCTGTACATCCTATACAGCACCCATCAGTCCCACGTATAAATCTTTGTCAGCCCAGATTTTCACAAAATAACATCTCTGTTCGAGAAACGGTATTGAATTTCCTATGAATTATTCTCCAAACTTAGTAATTGCTTGTCTTTCTCTCAGTAAAAGACCCTCAGTATGACTAAACTGGCTGCAGATGCTTAAAGTAATTCAAGACAGATCCCACTCCCCATATTGATGTTCCTGATGTCTTAATGTGTGAGCTCGTTTACTGTGGTTGGTGTAGATGTTGTGTTGTGCCTCTTGGCTTACAGGTATCTTCAATGCCCAGCATGTGCCCAGTCTTGCTTTGTGTTAACTGGTAATGGCCTGCCTGGCAATGCTATGGCTCATTAGGTGGTGTGTTAACATAAATGGCTGTATTATTTGTTTTCGGTTCCTTAAATGCAGCAAAAAGGTAACACACCTATTTTGCAGCACCTCCTGGCAGGATAAGTGTCCTGCTAACACCCTCTGACAACAAGACAGGTCCAATCCTACAGTTCACAATGTGAACAAAAGCAGCTGGGGCTCCAGAGAGATGCTTTATGCAGAAGATGAGATCAGGCTCAGACATCGAGCTGCTCGGGGCAATGCATTATTAAATGCTATCTACTGATATGCTACTTTCATAGGAGCCGATTAATGACATCCTACTTTATTATTCTCTATCTTTTATCTTCACCTTGTTTCACAGATGTAACTGGCAGTACACAGCAATAACCAAAGAGCCGTGGCACTCATTAGGTTGTGGCTGCTCCTTACAAGTGCCATCAGGCATGCAATTCTGATTCACAGTTTCATTAACGATGCTGGTTAACATGTGTGTTGCCGTTCAAGCAACACAGACAGCACGGTCTTGTCAGTCCTGAAGTATCTTCCCACTCATCATTTTCTTTGACACAGTCCTCTGATAAACTGAGAGATAAATACAAAACAGGCTCTGCAATACGTTCCTCCGGCAGTAAAATCTTAGCAGCAACAGCACAGAAGGATTTCATCTAATGGGTGCTTCCTTTGGCCCCTTTTCTGTTTTGTTAGAGAGTTGAAGCTGCAGGTTTTAAGGTGTATTTAAACTAGAAACAAATTCCTGCTTAGGCATTCCCCACTCCTTGGGACATTTTCTGCCCTTCTGTGAAAGTGGGTGCTCAGTGATAGAGGATACAGGCAAGTCATATACATCCCATTGCTTAAGGCCCTGTTTTGTATTAGCTTCGTGGTTATGATTAGAGGAGAGGAGTGATCCTCTCTAACAGAAAACTAACGAAGAAAATAAAAGAAATAGTTCTCTGTTAGGAATTACATTATTTTCTGTGCTATTAGCAGGGGTTAATCACAGAGTCATAGAAGCATTTGAGTTGGAAGGCACCCCTAAAGCCATCTGGTCCCACCCCCTGCAATGCAGAGGTCCATCAGGAGCTCGGACATGGGGATGCTTTCACTGAAGACAGTTAAGATCATCTTAGTTGCTGTCTCTAGAAACCAGATGTGGATTTAATGGGAAGGAATAAGAAGGGGTGGATAAGAGACATGCAGCTCGTTATTAGTCCTGACCAGCATTGTGGTCATGAGAAGAGTCTGCTGTATAACTGCATTACTGTACGGTCCACATGAGGCTGTGCCTGATCCTGGGGGCAGCCCAGAGCTCTTGCACAGACTATGAAAGTTATTTAGATCAGTGGTAAACAGCAGAACAGCTCTATAGAAGCTAATGGTATTGCTTGAGTTGTAAACTGGATAAAATACTTTCCAAAATCACCCCAAAACAAAAATTAGAGCTGTGTGGTCTTGAATCATTAAAATAATAGGAGCAGGGATGCAATTTGAAGATAGCTTCTGCTATGTTATTAGTATTATTTTCATTACAAATCCAAAACATAGCACTGTCTGAGCTACTATGAGGGAAATAAACCCTATCCAAGTCACAACAGGACAGACCAATGTAAACTGGGCAAGGGCACAAATCTCTGCATAAATCTCACAATACCTACCAAAGTCAGTCAGCCTCCTAGGAAGGAGCTAATTAAAACCTGTGTTTCATGCATTTTTTCCGGACATAAGCCGTTCTACAATTTTTTCCCCCATATCAAATATGGAGCTGGGAAATGAAACCTTTAAAAGTTCATGTCTGCCTGATTTCAGCAATTGAGAATGAAGGATTACACTTTTGCTGCTCTTTCACTTACACATTTATGCTCTTTAATGTATTTTGCTAGGAGGCACTTAGCTTCTTCTGCTGTTCTTCAGGCACCATCTGTTGGCTGAGAAGGAGCTGCAGCTTTTGGTTTGCTTCTAGCCCGTGCAGTTCTTCTGAAATTTTCCAAGACCAGAAAGACCAGAAGAGAGGAGAGAGAAAAAAATCTCTTGAATGTATTCCTTTTCCAAAAATCATGGTGTGTAGCAAAACTTGTGGGTCTGTAAAATATGACTTATGAATTTTGATCTTGGAAGGAAAATGTATACAAACTGAAAGGAGCGGTCCTTGAGAGCATCCCTGCAGAGAAGGACCTGGGGGTCCTGATGGGTGAAAAGCTTAACATGAGCCAGCAGTGTGCTCTTGCAGCTCACAAAGCAAATGGTATCCTGGGCTCCAGCAGAAGAGGGGTGGCCAGCAGGGACAGGGAGGTGATTGTCCCCCTCTATTCTGCTCTTGTGAGGCCCCATCTGCAGCACTGTGTCCAGAGCCCCCAGTACAAGAAAAACAGAGAGCTACTGGAGAGGGTCCAGAGGAGCTACAGAGATGATCAGGGGACTGCAGCACTTCCTCTACAAAGACAGGCTGAGGGAGCTGGGCTTGTTCAGCATGGAGGAGAGAAGCTGCGGGGTGACCTCAGTGCAGCCTGCAGTACCTAAAGGGAGCCTGCAGACAGGAGGGGAGTCAGCTCTTGGAAAGGGGAGATGGCAGCAGGAAATGGTTTGGAGTTGAGGGAGGGAAGATTGAGGTTGGATGTCAGGGGGAAGTTGTGTGCTGTGAGAGTGGTGAGGTGCTGGAACAGCTGCCCAGAGAGGCTGTGATGCCCCGTCCATCCCTGGAGGTGTTGAAGGCCAGGTTGGATGGGGCCCTGGGCAGCCTGGGCTGCTATGAAATGTGGAGGTTGGTGGCCCTGCATGGCACAGGGGGTTGGAGCTTCGTGATCCTTGAGGTCCCTTCCAACCCTGGCCACTCTGTGATTCTGTGAAATGCAGAGGACCTCATCAGTGAGAATAATTGTTGCCTGTCAGAACGTAACATGGTTGACAATAAAAGGTCTTCACAACAAGCCATAGACATTGAAAAGTCAAAAGGATGCATTCAGTAAAAGAAGAACAAAAAAGCCTAGGTGCAAGAACCCAGCCATCCCAGTATGCACCGGAGTTGGCAACACCTGGATACCCACTGCTGTTCCTCCAATGTCCGATCTTTATCCATTTGTCCAGTAAAAAAATAGGAGGAAATACGTATCTTTTTCATTATTTGTTTTGTTACCTCATGTTTTCTACAGAGTAAGAGCATGTACGTGAGCAATTACTGTGGAATACTCAATGTTCCAAGACTGTTGCAATAGGTTTCCCCCTTATTTGCTCAGCTCTTTATTCATAGTGAGAAGTATTTGCATTTGTGCAGATTAGGTGTCATGAGAAACGGCTCTAGAAAAAAAAGAGCCTGAATGAAGAATGAGATTCTGTAATGTTTTCATCCATCTACCAGAACTGATATATCTAAACATTTCCATTTAAGTCTTTAAAGAACATTTGCTTTCTGTCAGATTACTTTAAACTTCCCTTTAAAGAGTCTCAGTGGTACTTCACTCTCCGTTCATGTCATCATTTGCTATAGATCATGAAACTGATTTTTAGAATATGAGCCCTTTGAATATGATGCTCTGATCCTTATGGAGTTGGTGTACTGAACCTCACACCAACTGAAGGGACAGCGGGAGGAGAGGAGGCTCTGAGGAGAGCTCACAGCACCTTCCCAGTACCAAAAGGGGCCTAGAGGAAAGATGGGACACTTTTTCAGGACATGCAGTAATAGGATGAGGGGTAACAGATTTAAACTAAAAGTAAGTAGATGTAAATTAGATATTAGATGTTACTCAGAGGTTGGATGTGAGCACAGTGAGAGTGTTTCAGCAATGGTGACAGCAACAATGGGCCATCCCAGCTAGTACAGGCTTTTATGAATGTTGTATGCAAGATCTTCTTTATTGCTGGTGAAAACCCACAGCTAATGGTGGTGGTTCTGTTGAAAAATAGTGTTTTGTACCTGAGAAATTGTTCTATCAAGTAGTGCTATTATGCTCTTTATATCTGTTGTAGCTTCCACATAATTAAAAGAATGCATTACCTTCGGAGTGACCTATGTGTGTACAAAATACAGTGCTAACTATCTTGGAAATTCAGCAATGCAGCTAACTGAGGCAGAGCTCAATGGGGACAAGTGTCTAATTTGCACACCCTTACGTGAAATCTTTGACTATATTTTATTTAATTAACACCCCAAAAATAAAAATTTGTCTCTGAACTGAGACAGACCTCATGTGGAAACAAAATTCCCTTGTGTAGGTTTGAGGTTGTTAGCAAGAGCCCCCTGAATGAAGTGTGGCACATAGGTGGATGGAACTGGAGGAACACAAGCAGACTAGGAAAACAGTGAATTATTGCAGTGTGACTACATACAAGTGGGCCATTTCTGTACACTTCTATTTACTTACTTGTTTTACTGTCGTGCTGAAGACTATGGGATTAAACAGACCTTGTAAAACTCCGAGCAGAAATGCCCTAGCCCAGAGAAAGGCCAGGGAGTCCTTGTGCTGCCATGCTTTCTGCTTTCTCTGTGCTGGACCTCAGGCACTAACATCACTTGTGGTTCTTCCCTGTGGGAAGTGTTTAATCCCTGTTTGTGTCCATGGGAACAGCAGTGTTACATTTCCAGCCAACTTAGCTGTTGCATGGCTTCCTCTTTGTTTAGGTGGGAGGGAGGTAGTATGTGAAAGATCAGGAAGCGGTTGTCTGATGCATGGTAAAAGATGCTGAATGAATTTTACTAACCAGGGACTGAGTGACAAAGGCTGTGAGGCTGGGATTCCTCTAAGAAGGGAATCAGAGCAGAAGAAACCACTCCAGCACTGCAAAATGAGATTGCAAAAGACCGCTGTGGTTAAGGTTCAGCTTCCTCTGATTTCCAAAGGGCTCTGAATGGGTAGATATCCCAGATTAAATCTGAAATCCCACCTATGTGCTCTGCATGAGTTCATATCATAGTTTAGCCACCCCTCTTCCACAAACCTCATTTCTGTCTCTTTGCAGCCTTAGCTGTCCCGAAAATACTCAGTGTTGAGTCTTACGATGAATTGTGCTGAGGACTTGACTGTGATGGTGTGCTCCCCAAACCCAACCTAACCTTTATTTCCCATAGCCCTGCTCCAGCAATAACCACCAGTGGTGATCATATTAGCTGCATCTGGCTCAAAGTGGATTTTGGGTGAACATGACAACACAGTAGCCAAAAGCTTATTTATAGTTATGTGCCCACCTTGCCACAGCACCAGTCAATGTCCAACTCAAACCAGTTTTGGGTGAAAGCCCAACTCATGCCAAATTTACAGACAACAAACTTCTGTAGTTGATCTGTAAATATGACTATGGATCAGTCCTCTAATGCCATAAATAGTGAGTAGTCCCAAGAGCCCTTTGAGCTCTCCTCTACGACAGCAGGTTGCACAACAGGATCTCCCCTCAAATATGGATGTCTCTTGAGATTATATTTTCTTCACAGATTCCTTATGTCTTGAGTTGAAGAGGTTCCTTGATGCTACAGAACCTCAATAAGTGACTAAAGCTTGCTGAACTTAGTAAGCTTTGCTAAGATTATACCTTAAATTAATTGTACATATACAATCCTTTGGATTTAAACCATTGACCAAGTCTGGGACTAGGAGTAGACTGGGCAGATACTAGGCTTCTCACCTCTCTGTTTGAATAGGTGTACACTCTGCACATGGAGACTCAACAGGAGTTTCCTGGACAAATGTGTTTAGCTCTGTACAGTAAATAACCAAGTGTAGCTTGCCATCTTGAATCTTGTTAAGTTGCTGCCTTGTTTATGACTAAGTTGTGTTCCATCACTATTTTATATCAATAAATATACTGCTGGTTGAAGGGTATGAGCATAATGAGTATAATCACGATGCTGACCCAACTTAAAAATTTGTTGATAAGGTATTTTTTACTGTAGACAAGCCCCTGAATTCTTAACCTCTCTAAACAGCTGGTACAACATGAATAGTAAAAGCCATGAAAAAAAATAACGGATTTATTTTTTTTATATAGACTGCAGCTACTAAATGCCAAACTTAGTATATGATAGGCAGAGTGATAAATGCATTGACATCAGTGGGCAGTCCCTGCCACTTGTATCTGAAAGAAGTATGAGGTTTGAGAATTTTATCCTTATCATATTACAGCCAGTAGTGGTTTGTGGAGAGGCTGAGAAACGTTTAAGGATCCTCACAAAAGGCCCTGGGAGCAGCATATATTTGGGACATTTCAATAGCTGTCTGCCATGCCTTGAGAAGTCTATAATTCTTGCCTATGTCGAAATACAGGAGGTGTGGGAAGATTAAAACAAATCAGACCTTGATTCCTCTTAAATTGATCCAGGCCACTCCTTGTTTGGTCTTTGCAATTTGCATCTAATTTGGAGAAAATCGCCTCTGTCTTAGGTAGTGAATAAGGAGCTTGGGAGCCAGAGAGAGGGATGTGGGTGCCAGAGCTGGATCTCAGGGAGCAATGCACCACATTCTGCAGCTCTTCTGGGGCTGGCTGAGGTCACAGGAGATTTTGATAGGAGCCTGAGTACACACCCACTGCTTTCTTTTATGGTTGTAAAATGATAAAATGCTAATTTACAGATGTGTGAAACTATCATTAGGTTGTTTCTGTTTCCTTTAAAGTTTTTCTTTATTGGCTCTTCAGCATGCTGATGCCTCAGAGCAGATGGACACACAAGCACAGTCAGGAAATCTGCCTGAAAATGGCAAAGAAGGAGTTGGAGAAACATTCATTATTAAGTTGTTTGGCATTCATCGAAAAGCTTATCTCTGGCTAATTGTTACACAATTAAAAGGAAATTAATTAAGATTATCTCCTCATAGGTGTAAAAGGTGCCTGTCTACTCAGATAATTAAGCTTTTAAGTACAACAGTCCCCATTTTTTTAAGGACTCTTAAATTCCACTGCAATATTTTACGACATCTTTATTGTTGCAGAGCAGAATAAAAATCAGGCCAGTGCAGAACATGACTGTGGACAGTCTGGCACTAGATATAACATGGGGTGTAGGAGATGATGATTCAGCCTCAGAAGAAATCTGTTTGATAAAATCAATTTTATATATGATGGGGTAAAAGGCAAGCAAACACTACAGAGGGACAAATCAGCACTGAGAAGCATTGGGCTGGGAATTGGCAATGGTACTGGGAAGTATTGGCACTGGGATGGGGAGAAAAAAAAACAGAGGAATTTATTAGTCTTGTGTAAACTGATCATTCCAACTAATTTTTCTTGGTTTACAGAAGCATGTGAAAGAAGTTTAAGCCAAATGTATACATTCCTACCAAACAGCAGGCAAAAATGCATGAGAAATCAACACGTTCGCCTAATGTAGCGACCAAAATCAGAAGTTTGAGAATTAAAAATACAACTTCATTATGGTATTATATTCCCAATCTTTGTAAACTCACTGTAGCTTCCCTTTCTAATTAGCTAAACCAATTAGGTTTAACTGAGGATCAGAAGGTTTTATCTACCATGCAATTTCAGCTATTTGTGAATGCATTTCAGAAAGTCAAGCTGTCCTTCCATTTAGTGCATTAGATTTTCATCAAGATCATATTTGAATGCTACGGTACATGCCCTATTTTTGCCAATACATTCATGTGTGCTTGCTTAGTATGATGTTGGTAGCCATTGCAGAGCCTACAAGTCTTGGTTAATAACATGCTTAGTGTGAAAAAGAGGAGAAAGTTGATATACTTAGAATAGTGTGCAGGATGTTAAATTTCATTTGCATATTTTGAAACATTAATGTTTGTGAATGGTGTTATTCAGTGACAATGTTCTTGCATTGAGCATGTTTTTGCATTTGTGATATATGCCAAACAGTGCTTTGCTGAAAGCTGTCAGGCGAATTAAAAACATAGAACTCCCTCATCATACCTCAAGAAAGCATGGAAAGAAATGCCTTGAAGAGATTACACTGTCAGAATTCTCTCTTAATGTTTTAGAATTTATGGGATTTGCTATATTGCTGTACCTACATATATAAGATATAAAGTCCTTATATCAAGCCCATTGAGCTGTAAATTTTCTAACTCTTTTAGAACCTTTGCAGTTTGTTCTTGGGAATAACTAGTTGGAAATAACTAAAAAGGTGCAGGCAAAATGAAGTGTAAATTAAAATATATTCACATAAACATAGCCTTGTAAATAGGAAGTGTGGGATTAGGCTCATCGTGTTGTTTATAACACCTGATGCATTTTGAAAGATGTAACTGATCTTACCAGTCCTTGGAGTGCATTGTAGATGTATTATGAACAGTATCATCCTATCTCCTGCTGGTTTATGGAAGCTTAACTCCTTGTTGAAGGCATTATTTAAAAAGTAGTGATCCTTCTTGCAGATATGTTGTTCAGGTGAATATACATTTTCTTTCATCTCTTTCACAGAGGACCGTTGCTATATTAATACATGTACAATACAGTTTTCTTGAATTTGGGGAAGAAACATTCCATTGTGCAGCCTGGGGAGATCCCAGGTGAGGGACAATCCTCAGTTCCATGAAGGATTTTTCAACCCCACCCCGCTTAAAACGATTTTGACATTTCTGCATCCACACCCAACTTAACAATTCTCAGAAGGCTACCCATGTTTTCAGGATATCCAGTAATAGCATACTGAATGATGCTTATTCAAAATGTGAACTTTCAGAATGGCCCATCCAGAGGAGTGCCACATTAATAACCAAAGGCGTGGAACATCTCCCTACGTGGACAGGCTGAGAGAGCAGGGGTGGCTCAGCCTGGAGAAGAGAAGGCTCCAAGATGACTCATGTGCTTATGTTGAATGGGAACGTGTGTAATCAGCTCTGGACATGGCTGTTGTCAGTTTGTGAAGACACCCAGCTGCCTCAGGTCTCGCTCTCAGCTTCTTATACAGGAGCACAATGGATGTGCACATTCAACAGCATGTGCTGTGTCTTACTTTCATCTTCAGCTACCTGGCTCACAAAAGCCTTTGTGGTTTTGACAGTCATGCTACGGAAGTCAAGACAGCATCCACTAGCTTGAGTTCCTTCTTGAAGAAGAAGGTTTAATTGTTTTGGCACGATCAGCCTGAGACAAAGCCATGCTGGTATTTTGCACTCTACAGATTACAAAATGGCTGGTAAAATATTTACTCCACTATCTTCTTGAATATCTAAAATTTATTTATCAACCTTTTGGTCCCTGGGTCATCACATGTGGAATTTGTGAGGGCTGATTTTTGCCTTACTGCCCTACTTTTGTTTCCTATTGTGAGCAGTTGAGAAATTGTATATTGTTCTATGGATCATGATGGAAGGAAATAGATTTCTACACACTTTACAGAGTGTAAATCGCCTTTTGTAGGAGTGGGGTGTACCCATTCCCATGATTGCTACCCTGGATTAGCTAATGCATTGTCAGCATTCTTATGTGGATCCGTGCTAATGATCTGAGAGTGCAGGTAGTCATGTACAGTGCTCACACACATATCCCAGCATGGCTTAATTTCCTGGTAGAGGGATGCCCAGACAAGAAGAAGGGCAGAAGTGATGGAGATGAATGAGAAAAAAACAATGCACACACACAAAAAGGCTGAACAACAAAACAATGAGCCCTTTGAATTGTGAAACCAGGTTTTTAAGTGTGAGCTCACCATTCAGTGCTAGCAGGAATGCCACTGAAATTAATGAGTATTTAAATTAATGGATACTGAAATTGGCACTGCAGCGTGTGAATCAGGAATGTGTGCTGAAATTATTATTCTGAAGTCTTTGGGAATTGAAATCTGAATTATGAAAGCAGCCTCCTTACTAACAGAGCACTGAAAGGAGAAACCACTGTAGGCTAAAACTAAAATAACATGTTGTCCTCTTGCTAGCTGCACAGCAGAACATTTGCTTCTCAGAGGTAACAAAAGTGAGTACTGCATGTTATTTGTGCTGATGACTGTTCTCTCTGAAAGAGATCCTGAAGGAAAGCTGTTTGCCTGACTGCTGTTTTTGCTGAGGAAATCTCCCTCCTCACCTGATCTGTTTCTGCTGCTGTTGTTAAGGAGTCAGACTCCTCAAAATGACATGTTGATCAAGTCAAAAAGTTGGTGGAAGTGATGTTTTTCATGATAATAAGAAAGAATAAAAATTAAAGTGGATTGATGAGGAAGGAATGAACACTGACGACTGAAATGCTAAAAGCAGTCGTTCAAATAAAAAAAAAAAAAGAAATTGGAACCGTAACTGTGTTTTCAAAAGCAAGATTTCCAAACACAAAATCCATTCTCCTTGGAAATTTATTTTTTTGTGAATTAAATCATTTTCTCAGGCTATTTTTTTTTTTTTTTTAGAAGAGAGCAGATTTAGTTGTCTGCATTTGTGCTAAGTGTAATCATACCATAAGGAGGATCATTTATTTAGATGAATGACACCTTTTTTTTTTTTTTTTTTTTTTTAACAAATATATGCAACTGAGTATTTTATGTAGGTCAGCAAAAACACAGATTAGAACACAGAACAGTACTGTAATGCTAGTGGAAATCCTCTGCTCTCCTAATTATTATTTTTATTTTTGAGAATTACATGTTCTCAGGTAATCCCATTTATCTTCTTGTCCAATTAACAGTACCAGAGTTTACATCATCTGTCAGGTTAAGATTAGTCATATTACTACACCAAGAACATATGAAACATATGGAACTTTCTGGAACAGACATTTAATTAGTTAGACATTTAACTCCTTAGACAACAGTTTGGGAAAAGAAAGGTGTGAGAAGCTGATCGCTGTGTCCGATACCCAAATGCCAACTTTCACTTAACACCTCCACTACACTTCCACAGCATTATGTGAATAAAATACAAGCACGACCTTCAGATCTTCCTTATGAGTATCACTGGCCAGAATTCAGTCTTTCTGCATGCATGGAAAGGTAGGGTAGACTCTGTTTTTGTGAAAGAAATTACTTAAGGAGATGGATGTCTGTGAAGGGAAGAGTTGGTCATATTATTTCATTTTGGCATCTGCAGGAGGCAAGGCAGTTTGTCTTGATAAAGCTGTGGTCACATCCATATCTCTTTGCCATTTCCGGACAGTTGTAGTAAACATCACGAAACTTGCAAGGATTGGCTGAAAATGCATTTGTATACAAAATTAATCATAAATTGGAGATGAGAAACTAGAATACTTCCTTTCAGAATACTTCTTTTCATTGTCATTTTTGTGCCCTTCAGTAATTCCTCTTTGTTGCTATTTTTTCCACAACCAAATCCCAATTTTTTGACCAGTATATTTATAGCATCCCTAACTGTTTCCTAGAAAGTTTGTCACTGAAATTTCAAAGCGTTTTGGAACTTTATTGTGGAATCATAGAATTATTTGAGCAGGAAGGGACCTCTGAAGGCCATCTAGTCCATCTGTCCTGCAGTGCACAGGATCACCACAGCTACATCAGGTAGCCCAGGGCCTGATGCAGCCTCACCTTGAAAGTCTCCAGGGTCAGGGCATCAATGACAACACTAGATAGCCTGTTCCAGTGCCTCACCACCCTCACTTTAAAGGAATTTTTGCTTATATCCAACCAAAATCTATCCTCTTTTAGCTTGAAAACATTTCCCCTTTTTCTATCACAACAGACTCTGCTGTAGAGCCTGTCTTCTTCTTTCTTGCTTTGTACGACAGCTCCTGATGAGAATTAGGCCTATTACACAACAGAAGCTAGGCTAAGTTGTCTTATATTAATGACTCAGACCATCTGCTTTTGTTTTCTGATGTAGTTCTTAAAACTCAAATTTGCTCAAAAAAAAAAAAAAAAAAAAAAAAAGCTGGTATCTCTTCAAACATGTTGCTATTGGTACCTGATCTGCCACCACTGCTTTAAAGAGGAGGAAACAAAAAGAACCCCCTCCTTCTCTGGTTTCATTGATTCAAAGGTAAGAACATTTTCCTTTGACTATGGAAAAACAGGTAGACAACAGCAGGAAATGTGGAGCTCAGATTTCTGTGCTACCATTGGTATAAATGCATCTCTGATCTCATTGCAGTCAATGAGCCCTCATTCACTAGGACTTCTACATCAGAGTTTCTGTATGGAGACCCAGGCATTGTCATCTTTAATGGAGGTATGTGGATTGTATGAATATCTTCATCTATTCTTATGAGTCCAAGAAACTGGGTGTCTCTGTGTCCCATAACACTAAGTAATGTCTTGCATTAGTCCACCCCTCTCACAGACTCCTTTTTTGGTTTCACAGCACAGGTTGTTCTACTTTGGCAAAGCACCTGACACGGTGAATCATAGAATGGTTTGGGTTTGAAGGGACCTATAAGATCACCTAATTCCACCCCCCTGCTACAGACAGGGACACCTCCCTCTAGAAGTTTGGGACTACAATTGTTCTTCCATAAAACAACTGATAAATAATAATCACACAGCAATCTAGACAGCATGACAGTCATAACCTCTCTTTTGGGCTGGTATTCAATCATATCACTTTAAAACTTCCCATTGGGATCAACTGACATATTTTTTACAATTTTACCTTGGCCACAATTAAAGCACTTGAAACTTACTGCATAATCCGTTGTCACAAGAATCAGGGCAGTCACCACAGGGTTGTCCTTCTTTGTAGGGTGTTTCAATTGAACCCATTATATTCCCTCTGAAACATAAACATTGCCAATATAAACAATAAACTCACTATAACATACCTGAGATTAACATATAATTATATAGATAAATACATATCTTAATGTATGATCAATCAATTGTAACTATAGAACAAACAATGTTTGTATATGAAAACATGAATGTGAAAATTAATTTTTGGCAAAGTTCATGAAATCTTACTCTCTTTTAAAGCCCCCACTGGTGTTCTTGGTGTCATTGATAGTAAATATATTTACATTCCTTCGTGAACTAAGATTTCAAGTAGAATGAGGAAATTATTTCTTTGTGATTTATTATTGTAAGAATTAGGGATAAGGGGCAAATTAAATTCAATCGTAAATTGTTCTCTGCATTACATGTTTTACATTTTCATAGAATCACAGAATGGCCTGGGTTCAAAGGCCCACAGTGCTCATCCAGGTCCAACCCCCTGCTGTGTGCAGGTCACCAACCAGCAGCCCAGGCTGCCCAGAGCCACATCCAGCCTGGCCTTGAATGCCTGCAGGGATGGGGCATCCACAGCCTCCTTGGGCAACCTGTGCCACTGCCTCACCACCCTCGGGGGGAAAAACTTCCTCCTCATATCCAACCTAAACCTCCCTTGTCTCAGTTCAAAACCATTCCCCTTGTCCTATCACTATCCAACTGTACAAGCTATATTGTTGTGCATATTCCTAATACACTCCTTAGACCTGTTCCTCAGCTGTGAGTGTTGCCCTGTGTTGCAGATTTCAACATCTCCTGAATTATTTTGATGATGTAACAAGAAGTTCCAGTAGCGGAATCAATACGTACGCAGGGCAGTAATGGCACACATAAAAGTACTTGAATGTCCTTTCAGGACAATAGGCGACTGCACACCCAACTTTGTAAGAATTGTACCAAACTACCTGCAGATATAAGAAGAAAAACAACGAGAGAATGAAAAACAAATACATTTGGAAGTCATTAAACTCAATTATGCATTAAGGAAACAGTTGCAACTGTTAAGTCAATTTATTAATTAAAATTTATTAAAATATTAGTCCCATCTTTCTGGAAAAACATGCTCTCCTGCTCTCCTCCTTGAATCAAAGTTCATCTGGAATAATGATAATTTATAATCATTATAATAATAATTTATCACGTTTTTACAACTTCTAAATTAAATTGTCTTAATAAAGTAAATTTTCATTTAAGTAAAAGTGTTAAGAAAATTGAACCAAGGTATAAAACTTTGTACTCTGTTACTGTAGAAATTTTCATGTTCATTGGTATAACTCTCATATCTCTAATGTACTTACTGCTTTTAGGGATAATGAGAGCATAAATGTTTCTTGGCTGACAGGAATATTTACTTCTTTAGAATGGAATACCCAGAAGCTGCTTCTACCTGAGTGTAATGGCCAATCACAGCATTTGCTGTTGTTGCTCCAGTTCCATATTTGAAATCTTTCTCCTCATTGTACCAAGCCTGAATGGAATCTGACCATGAGGAAGGGGCAGTTGACATGTAGAGATTTTCGCCACATGGTTCACCTGAAAAGAGAAAAGTACTGAGAAATGCAGAAAACACAGATGTGTAAGAGCCAGTCGAAGTTGCTGTAATTTTCCTGGCATCTCTCATCCCCATTGAGACAGCAGGAATTTTTTTTCTGGTTCCACAACACCAACTTTAATCAATGCTGATGCTGTCACTTGACCAGTTTGCAGCACGGCCAACCTGTTTGGCTGGGTTGGTGACAGACTTCTGTGTGTCTATAGATACACCTGTATACATGTACCACGGATTGATGACTGATTTTGATATTTGGAAGGTGGATGGCAACCTGAGTCATGATTCAAGTCACAGCCCCATAAAAACAGGACAATCCCAACAATTCAAAACTTATTTCTAGCACACAGAAAGTTGTTGGCAGTGTCAAGTGATTTCACTTATTGGTTTTTTTTTCAAGTCTGGTGCCCTGATCAACTTTTCTGCATGCGCGACAGCTCTCATCTGAGGCTCACCTCCATGAGAACCAATGGATTCTATTTTGTTTTGGAAGAAAGCATGGTAACTGCAAGTCAGTCCACACTGTATAGAGTATAGACAGAAATCAACAGCAAACATATCACTGGGCACTAATCATAGCTATTGCTAGCATAGTGCAGTTGTAACACCAATATCCAGTGAATTAAGTATTTGTATAAACATCACAGATATTTATAAGTAAAAGTAGATTGTCAGAGAATTTAAAAGTTATGGGTCTTGTATCAGTCAGCAGCACAACTGTCGGGTTTTGGATCTTCACCCTTTGCTCCTTGCAACTCTCATAGTTAAATCCAGATCACAGCAGTAAAAAGGATCAACATTTTCTTATTTTTTGTATATGTTTTGAGTATATTTTCTCACTACTTTTTTTTCATCCATTGAAGAAAACTGGTACAATCAAGATAGGAATGGCACTGAATTTTTCTCACTTACTGGACAGATTTACATCCAGAAATTTCCTTTGTTCCGTGTGCCAATAAAAACACCCTCCATACCATGACATCTCAAATACTAAGTCAAGTAATTTTAAAGATAAATTACAACAAAATCAAAGCTGAAAACCTCATAAATAGTTCAGTGCTTTCAATCATCTCAAAATGGTTGGTACAGAAAATAGTATTTAGGAATGGAATTAGTGAGAAAAGTGAGAAATAATTTTGCACGTTTCCTTTCTTTTCAAAAGTAGGGAATTTCACATAAATTTGAAAATTGAATTAATTAGTGATAAGTAATCATATAATTTATAACATATAACATGTAATTTCTTTTAACACAATCCTTCTTATGAGCATCTTGGCTAAGATCCCTTGCTTCAAAGTTTGTTTTTGGAGCTAATCATCTGGAAAACAAACTAACAGCTTCACTCAGATCCAATCTATATTATACACAAAAACTAGGACAAATGAGACATATCTTAATAGAATTTCCATCTTACATTTACTTATATTTAATATACAGAAGAATACATTGATCAGTTCTGGCTTAGATCTTTACTTAGCAGACGTTTGAAGTTAGGAAAGTGAGTCCTTACTTCATAAAATTATATAAAAAAATAGGTTACATAAAATTACATAAAATAATAATATCAGTGCACAATTATATGAATATATAAATATTCAAACTATTATAAAATTATAAAATGCATTTAGCAAAGTAAATAGTCTCATTGCTGAAGGTATGAATCCACAGCTTTGAAAATGCATACATGGAATATTTTGACTTCATTTTTAGATCAATTGGTTTGGCTCATCTCATGCCCCAAACCTGCTCACTTTAATGACAAAAGTGGCATTACTCAGATGGCATTCAACTTACCAATTTCCCTCTGGTTTGGAGGGCTGTGACTTAAAGAACATCGATTTGCCCAGTTCTGAGCATTAGCTGCAGCCTGAGGACTCCATTCCTACAGGAAAGTAGAAACAATGAAAGAAGAGACTATTAATCATTCAGACATTAATCACGTACTGAGCCCTCATGGATGAACCAAACTTGGAAACTCTACGCAACCCCTTCCTGATGAGGAGTTTTTGATCGAAATTACTGTGAACTCAGGAAATGACTAGAAACTGTGAAGATCGTCTTAAGAGTATATCAGAAAGGAATGAACAATGTTGTGGCTCCTTTTTTTCCTTTTATTTTTCCTCAAAGAAAAAAAAAAAAAAAAAAAAAAAAAGGCTTGTTGTTTATGCACAGCAACATTTTCCAGAATCATTTTTCCATCTGCACAACTTTATGTTCTTACAGTGGTGGCTGTGCCAGGTCCTCAGGAGAGTTTGGAGGGCGGACATGTGGCTAAATAAAGCCAACTGAACCATCATACAGTTCTGATCCCTCAGAGGGTCCACTGCTCATTGCAGATAGATTTACAGCACACAGCTTACCATTCTCAACATGTTACTGGCAGGTGGGCTGACTCTTCTCCTGAGGGCATTGTGTTTGTCAACGATCAACTTTTGTTGATCAGTTCTGTTGGTTGACAGAGCAAGGGAAGCTTCAGGCATCTAAATTGAAAGACAAAAGTATTTATTTATTTACTTATCTGTTTATGATGTGAACATCACTAATACTGAATACCATCCAGGAAATCTTGAAGTACCCAAAGAGTGATGTCAGTGAAGGAGATGATCCTTGTAATGGAGTAGATAACGTGACATGTTTTGCCTCCTGCTTAGTGGTAACAAAAATATCACTGGCTCCTAGAAGCTATCTGCCAGCCCTCCATGGATGGTTGGAATATCCTGGAAGACTTCTTGTGCTGCTGAACTCTTAGATTTTTCACAAAATCACAGAATGGCCTGGGTTGCAAAGGCCCACAGCGCTCCTCCAGCTCCAAACCCCTGTTGTGTGCAGGTCGCCAACCAGCAGACCAGGCTGCCCAGAGCCACATCCAGCCTGGTCTTGAATGCCTGCAGGGATGGGGCATCCACAACTTCCACAGGCAAATTTAGGCACCAAAATCATATCTAATTCATCGATATTCTAATTGCCATTACGATATTTTGGAAAAACCAGATCTGAAAACCAGGCAAATGCATGAATACAACTATGACGTGTTCTTCCTCTTCAGCATTTTAATTGAGCCTATTGGTGTTTTGTTCTGCTGAATGAACTTGTTGATCACTACCCACCTCTATCCAGAGACCCCACTGCATTACAAATATTTTGTCGTTATTTTTCATGTCAGATTTGTTTTTCATGTCAGATATTTTCTCTCACTCCTGCTGTAATTGCTGGCATTTTTAAAACTTCCTAATGCCTTTTCTGATTAAGAAAGAACTACAAAGAACTCAATTTTCTCATTCCAGTCATTCTCAGTTGTCTTCTGAGGGCATCACAGAGAGAAGAAATTTAAAAGTCTCATTGTATTTTCAGGCCATTTTTCTCTATTACGTCTTATCATGTATTTGCTTTTACTGCTATTTCTGTCATATTGCACGTCATCTCAGCTCTGATTAACTTGGTGAGATGATTAGAAAACAGAACCCATGTACGAGGATGCAAATCCAAAATGCATTTATTAATGATGACATTTTTAGCAGTATAAAAGCAGTGCTAAAAACCTTAAGATCTTAATTTTATGTATATATTTTCATAGATCATTATGATCCAATCACATCGAATACAATTTTTTCTGTTTTTTAATAGTTCTTCTAGGCACAGCACCAAGCTGCTGGAGTTCAAGAAGCTTCTGGACAACGTTCTCAGTCTATAGCAGGGAGTTGGAACTAGATAACCTTAAAGCTCCCTTCTAAATTAAACCATTCTGTGATTCCATAATTCTGTGTTATATGGTCTGACATTTAGGTGGTCCTCTGTGGTGGCAGGAGCTGGACTTGGTGACACTTACAGGTCCCTCTCAGCTATGGATGTTCTATGATTCTATGATAAAATACATATTCTATTTATATTTTTAATTATATGTCACTGAATGCCATTCAGCCACAGTATTTTGATTATTCTTTTGAGTGATCTCAGTGGGAGTGATTGTGAGTCACGCACACCACTTGCACTCCTTGTGTACTCAGATAAGCTTTAGTGCTTTTATAGCTTTAGAGAAGAAAGATTTGTAGAAAAAAGTAGTAGTTTTAGTCAAGATGCTATAGAAGGGGAAAACGTAGTCAAGCCTTTAGGCATATCAGTATATTGGAAACAAAAAAAAGCAACTTCAGACCAAATCTGTGTTGAGAAGAACCACAAGAAGGATGCTGAGCATATTAGTTTGTTTAGCTGCTGGGGGGAAATCAGTGGTACCTGTTGAGAGGATGAGGCTGTGAGTAAAGGTAGAGGAACATAGCTGAGGTCCTGTGGGATGAGAAAGGTAGATCATTAGGGGGCTGTTGTCTTTAAAAAGGTGAAGATTTGATGGGAAGAGTGTTGGATTTGTGGAAAGGGAGTGGGAGATACTGGAACATGCCGTTCCCACTAATCCAACTCTGAGGTAAACTGAGCCTATAGATGGTCTCCTGTGACAGTGTGCAGGCAGTCTGCTGCTTGGAACGTCTGTCAGATTTCAAGGATAAATGCTTTCCACATCCCAGATATCTTAGCAGATTTTTTCCTGAATAAAATCATTGTGTACAGGAAGAAACACATATTCAGTCCTACCAAGACTCCCTCAGGCCCCATCCCAATTTCCTCTATACAAAGTGCAGCTCCTACCTCTCCAGCAGACGGGCACAGCACAGCTGCAAGACACAGGAGTATTGCTGGCAGAATCATCTCTGAAAAAAGAAGAACATTTTTCCCCTTTGTGATAATTCCCCTTTCACTATTCTGAATACGTGAGGTCGTTCCTTTGTGCATTCTCTTTTTTTTTTTTTTTTTGGCAGCAAGGCAATGATTTCTCTGTTTCCTCCTTCTCTCCCCCTCCTATTTTTAGCAATAACTAAATAAAATTTATTGCAATGTTGCATTTCAAAATTTCTCTGAGTCATCTTCTTTGTGTCTCATTCTTCCTGGCCTGATCCTGGTTGAATAATTTCACCTGAATTCAGGATATTCATGCTTCCTTCCTGTAGGAAGAGTTCTGCACATTGAATTGTGGAGCACAAGGATGGAAGCTGCTTTCTAGCTTGTTTCTTTGCCTATGTTAACCTGAAACTTTGCCTTCTCCTTGTTGCCTGCTTAGACTGGACTGCATTGCTTGAAAGGGGCATTGAACACTCACCTGTGTGCAGGTCTCTACATTCAGAGCTGGAGTGAAAGCCTTTCTGAAATGACTAGCACCCCAAAGACTGGGACAGAACTGTCTTCCTGAGGAAGAGTTGTTCAGAAAGCTTTTATTCTTTAAAATTATTTATTATACATAATTTTTAATCTATGGACAGTGTGGGCTCACACAGAAATGGGAACCTTCTCCAGTAATGATGCAATCGCTTTGGATTGACCAAGAATATTTACTTAGAAAGTTGAAGCCTTCATACCGTCCCATTACAGTGATCCAAAGTGTAATTAAGGTTACTTAAAATTTTTGTCTTCTGATTGCAATCAATAATAAGTAATTGCTACATTTAGTCTGTTCCTGCTTAGCTACCTTGGGCAAAGCAACTGACTAGAGAGGAATCTATTTATTTTGGCAGTTTTCCCAACCTCTAACTACAAGGGAATTTAAGGGCATGTTGTTGCAGAGATGCCTTACTAGCTTAACTTCTTGGTCTTGAGGACTGCTGGTCTTAATTTATCCCTACCAAAGGCCAGTTGATACTTTTATACTCAGTCAAACCTCTGAGGCAACCACTCTGTGTGAAATGCAAGGTGCTCCTGCTCACGGAGAGCATGTGGGTAAGAAAACACTGCTCTTTTCCAAATAGCATGACAAGATTTGCTTACCTTGCTCTGAAGGAGAAAAATCTAGCTGATCTGAGTAAGAACCAGATTGGGAAATATTCTGAATTCTGAATATTTCTGAATTGAATATGAATATGAATATGAATAATTCTGAAAATTAACTGCTTAAATCACTGATTTCCTATTTTCTGTATTGGTTTACGACACTGTTTCATTCTGACATAATCTATGACTCCTTGAAGTGCATTACGATACTCTTGTATCAATTATTTCTCTGAACCCTAACAAAATTTTGCAGTATATCTGACCTATGTGCTGAACAACAGCAAGATTATAGTCCCAAAAACCTAAAAAATGATTCTTTTCACTTCATTCCTAACTAAAAGTAAGTGGAGATGGGGATTTTTTTTCATGTACTTAATTTACAAGTAAAAATACATTTTTTAGCAAAAAAAGGTGCTGGTAATCAGATAGAAAACAACATTTTTGCACTTATGACATACAAATACAAATTCTTTGTTCCATTAAAAGGTAACCACTAATTTAAATTGTGAGCCTATTTTGCAAACAAATTGAAGAAGCTAGTTTAAATGCATAGCCAAAATATTCATTCACTGTAATATTTTCAATGAATTTAATTGCAATTAAACATAATTGTTCATTTAAAACATGATACAATTTAAAAAATGCAATTGGAATGCTTTTTAAGAACCAGTGGATGTATTGCTCCAAGATACGAGCATACTTTTGGCAATCCCACTGATTTCAACCAAATGCTTACAGTTTGAGAGATGTAAATTTAATTGCTCTGCATTAATTTCTAGGCACTGGTCCTAAAATCAGTCTCTCCACCCCCCTCCCCTGCTCCCCTCAGTCAAACATAAATCAGGACATGTGCCAAGTCTTACTGACTTTCCTGAAACTCCATCTGTGTGCAGAGAGCTGACACTGAAAGAAACTGGTGTGGATGTGTTTTTCCCATCACTTCTCTCAGTGCTCACTTCTAATATCTATGTATCTATATGCATACAATTTCCTAAACTATTCATATAGCTGAATTTCCATTACAAAATAATGAAAAATAATAAATGCCCATTCATTGTTATTATTGTTAGGAAAGACCTGAAATGGACTAATGTGAGTTGTCATTTCAGTTGAAGGGCATTGCTGCACAAGGTCTTACCGGTGACTGGTCAATGGATGTGAGGTAATGGCTTAAAGTTGAAGTGTGGGGAGTTCAGATTGGCTTTAGTAAAATGTACTTCATTCAGACAGTGCCAGAAAAAAAGGCCCTGGGATGGTGTGGGATGGTGATCACAGCCCTAAAGCCACTGATGTCCATTAAGCATTTAAACAGCACTCTGAGAGACACAGAATAAGAATTAGCCTGCCCAGCGTGAAGTCAGGAGTTGGACTTTGTGATTGCTGCAGGTGCCCTGCAAAACAGGATATTCAGCGCTTGTATGACTGTCTGACACTTTGTACAGTGGTAATTCCTACAAAGGGGCATTTCCCCACTCTAAAAATAAGCAATGATTGCTCCATCTACTGCGTTTGTTCATCCATTTTGTCTCCTCTGTTTTTCATTTTGCATTAGAGCATTGGCTACCGAATCCTCACTTTTCACTAAATAATATCGTTTTCTGTGGCTGTCCTGAACTGTTGAAGAGATCAGAATCTTTCTGATGATTATATTGCTTGCATTGTAATGTATTATTAGAATTGCAGTAATTTAAGCAAACAAATTATAAATCTTACCTTTCGCTTCCAAGAAGATTGGAAGTCTCGTCCGTCCTTCTGCAGGTGGAAGTGGCTGGAGCTCTTCACTGGAGCATGATTTATAGCTGTTCTGTTTCCTGATAGGACCAGGTGACTCAGTGTCACAGGTATTAAAAATTCAAATGGTGACCAGATGGAACAGCACACTTATCATGTGCACAATCTTCCAAGAAGGAGTTTGGCTGTTTGTATTTTATTTCCTCCTACTTCTTGTGCTGGATGAGATGAAATTCTCTGAAATGAGTTTTGTGTGCACTGTTCCTTGCATGTGAAATTTGAAGTCAATAGGAACGCCAGGTACAAAAGATTGCTGCTAATGATTGAAACCTGCAGTTGTAGTAATGCTTGATCTTAATCTCTGGTAATGCAAATAAATTCAGCTGGCTGCTGAGATGTCTTCAGATTGACATTGTTACCAAGAAGAAATCTGGCCCATTGATTTTTCTATGGGAGTAAAGATATCGTGGGCCAAGTTCCTGTTCATGCTATGGCTTCTTTATATCAATCCCATAGGCGTAAAAAATCAAAGAGAGAAGGATACTTCTGTAAATTATACTTTCACTCAGTACTGGATAAAGATTAACAGATTACTCTGTGCACTAATATTAAAGCACACATTGTAGTCTGATTCGGCATTTCCTTGTACATTAGGTAAGATGAGAACAGGTAAAAATACCACTGGATCAGAAGTGTATTTGTGTGCATATTGACTGTTTTTATTCTCAATCCCTGTGAAGAGATTACAGGCCACTGAACCTGCAATTGCAGGTACTTATACAAAACGTTGCTATTTTTCTGTTTAAACCATGTTTTCCACATAATCACAAAACTTCCACACCAGTCACTTGTGAAGTATGCCTTAAAAATCTCTTTTGCTTTACATTATATGGGATCACAGTACATTTTTGAGACCAGAAAATAGGTAATGCTGTGATTTGATGCCTAGCAATTACACAGGAAGGAACACGCTGTCAACAAGTTCGTGGTTGAAAACAAATTGATGGGAGCAGTCAATATGATGGACAATAAGGCTGTCATTCAGAGGGACCTCAACAAACTAGAGAAGTGATCTCACAGAGATTATTTGAAAGTAAACAATTGGGAAGGGCCAATTTTCTAAGGACCAACACTAACAAAAAGCTACTGAGGGTTTCTCATGAGTGACAAGTTCCATATGAGTCAATAGTATGCACCTGTGACACTGAGGGTTAAGCATGTTTTGTACAGCCTTGGCTACTACACAGCAAGAGTACTGAGAACATTGATTAAACCCAACTTTTGAGCACTTATGCATCCAGGTTTGGACTTAAGGATGAGAAAGACATTGGCAAATGGAAGTCTAGAAATAGGCCATTGTATTGGCAAAGATAGGTCCAGACTCTTTTATGGCATGGGCAAGAAGTAAAGATCTCTGACTTGACATAAAGAAAAATGCTTTTTAAAGTGAGGCTTGTTAAGCTTTGAAGCAGGTTGCCTAGAGATATGGTAAATTTTGTAGACCTGGAGATATTCAGAACTTGGATGAAGTGCTGATTAAACTAATCTAAGCTTCAAGTTAATGATGTCTTCAATACTAGTGTAGAATAGCAATTCAAGGGTTCTGTACAACCAAAAAATATTCTATGATTGTATAATTTCATCTTATTTACACTGGAAGGGTGCCAGTATAAACTTGTTTTAGTTGCTATCAAGCATGATCATTTCATTAATTGTAGTGGAAACTCCTAATTATTTTATGACAAAACAAATGTTACTAGCACAATCATTTGAAAAGAATAAGGATGGGATGGGATGGGATGGGATGGGATGGGATGGGATGGGATGGGATGGGATGGGATGGGACGGGATAGGATAGGAGAGAATGGGATGGAAGAGTTCAAAAGGACCTTCAGCAATCTTTTAGTCCATCTGCCTGACTACTTCAGCATAAACCAAAAGTTAAAAAACTGCTTTTGAAGGCATTGTCAAATGTGTCTTGGACACTGACAGGCATGGGGCATCAATCACCTCTGTAGGAAACCTGTCTAAAAATGATTCAGAACAGCTTCCTAACCTATTGCAACATTTCTCTGAATAGAAATTCTACCATGACGTTTCATATACTCCTATACCTTATTAGCTTGACAGTCAAAAACATGCATGCATAATTATAGGCTTAGAAATTATCTCTCTTGTTCTATAGCTCAGTCTCATAATAGAGACATTGATATAATAATTTATTTTCGTAAAAGAATTCTAATTTCTATTTCCATTCCTTGCATTTCCAAACATTAGATCTCATCTGTTTTCAGCTGATTTTTTCTTTCTCAGAACACTCGGTTCTTGGTGGAGGCCTTCTCATCTCCAGACTGAACAGTTCCAGATCTTTCATCCTTTTATCATATGAGAAACACTCGAGACCCTTAAAAATCTTTGTGGGCCTTCACTGAACATTTTCCAATATATCCACATTTTCTTGTACTGGTCAGCTCAGATCTGCACTCAGCACTCAGTGCTGAGGGGAAAGATCACCTCTCTTGACCAGCTGGCAGCTCTCAGCTTATTGCAGCCCAGGATGCTATTGGTCAACTTTGCCACAAGGGCATATTGTTAGCTCATGTCCAGCTTGTTGTCCACCAAAGCCTCTTGGTCTTTCATCTTTGCTTTCCTGACACACGATCCCCAGTAGGTACTCATGTATGAGGTTATATTTCCACTTGGCATTTTCCTTTGTTTAAATCCACGAGGTTCCTGTTGGTTAATTTCTCCAGCCTTTTGAAGTCCTTCTGACCGACTGCACAACCAGCTACAGCATGAGCCACTCCTCTCAAATTTATACCATGTGCAAATCTGGAATAATTCCCATCACCCAGATTAATGAGGATATTTTACAGTGTTAACACTAGTTTTGGCCCTTGGGATGAATCCACTGGCTTTTCTTTGTGAGCTCTCCCTGGTTTATTTTTTCAGGATGGTCCATATTCCCCTACTCTCATACGCCTGGCTCAGAGAGCATGGGGAAAAAAAAGAGTAGGATAAGGATTGCATCTGTATTACTGCAGTTCCTGCAGTGACCTTTATAGCCTTATCTCATGGAGCGTGGAATGCGGGATGATGATAAATCATGTCTTTCTATAAGCTCCTCATATTCACTATATACAGAAAACTTAAGGTCTACCAGACTCTTAACTGACTGCCTCATTCTGCTAGAGCTAACAAAGTGATCTCAACAAGTCTTTTTTCCCAATCTTTTTTTTTTAACTTCTTAGTTGAACTATTGGGCTTTCATTATTGTACTAGATAATGTTGCAAGTAGCTTTTTAATTTTAATACTTCAGTCTGTAACATTCTTCTATCGTATTACTTCTTTGTGCTGATATGTTTTTGGTATTTACGTTATGTGCAGTTCACAAAACTGAAATGCCTTGTTATCCCTAATCAGAAAATTCAATACTGGGTTTACTGTTCCAAAAAGATCCTAGGAAAGAGATGTGAATTCTTGAATGTTTAATAAAAGTTGATCTACTAACCTCTTGCCTCATTCCCCTGAAAATATCCTCTTTTTTTTTTTTTTTTTTTATGCCTGGCTGGATGTTTTCATTAAATTTGGGGAAATTATCTTCTCTGATGTCATTGAAACTAGTCAGGCGCAACTCTCTTGGTGGCATATAGAGAAAAATGGACACATCCAAGATGTAAATCATTTCATCCTGTGTTACTTAGCCAAAATAGATTATACCCACAAAAACATAAAAATGCCTGTTGTACTTCATTTTCTCTAGATAAAGCCTAGAGCAACTAACTCAGCTGTAGACTTCTATATTGAAAATGCCTAAAGGCTGATGAAATTAATCGCATCCACTGCAAAAGCAAACTGCTTATATACTTAGAAAACATGATTATCTAAACTTCACTTCTCTAGTAAATCACATGAAGTCTCTGGCACTTAAAAGGGGCCTGCATGACTGGCACCTCTAATATAAATACAATTTCTTAGGTTACTTAAAGCTTTTGTGTCAAATTCATCTTATCAGTTAACGGCTACTTATTTCTTTTATTTGTATTTAAATCTGGAGAGCCCCTCTCTGTCTCCTGACATTTCTCCTTTGGACTTCAACTTCCTCAGCCTCTAGTGCTGACTTTCACCCTACAGTTGGTAAATTATCAGCGTCTTCTGTCTTGCTGCAGGAAAGTCATCAGTAAACATTTGTAGAACTATCCCTGGATCTTCTATGTAATTTCTTTGTTCTGATGACTACAATATATTTCACTGCAGTAAGGTAGGTCTAGTCTACAGATATTATCTTACAGATTGTCTTTATTATCTCTATTTATTTGTCTGTGTCCCTTTTTTGTCTTGTCTGATTGCTATATACTCCCTCTAGGAAGAAGATCATTCATTTGCTCTCATTTTTACAGAATCTTCTAAAATGCTTTCTCAGTTGAGAACAGAAACCCAGAAGTGATCACACTGTGAACTGAAAGCACTAATAAACTACATAAAGAATCATACTTCATATTCCTCTCATCTCTGTGAAGAGAGGATGAGAAAACTGGGACTGTTCTGCCTGGAGAGGAGCCTCACAGAGATCTTATTAATGTCTATAAATACCTAATGAAAGGGTGCAAAGAGGATGAAGCTGTTCTCCATCACTGTTCTGTGATGCACAGTGCCAGAACCAGAGACAATGGATACAATGGTTGTGTGGGTTACAGAGCCTTGGCTTAGGAGCCAAAGATGTTGGGGTTTCCTTTTTGTAGATCTTCAAAAGCTTCCTGGCCATGATGCTGTTCACCCTGCTTTGGGTGGCTCTGCTGGAGCAAGAGTTGGACAAGATGGACTCAGATGTCCCTTCCAGCTTCTGCCATGCTGTGATTCTGTGTCTTTAGATGCCCAGATGATGCATATCTAGCACAGAAGATATGTCTAGAGTACCTCAATAGTCAACGTAAAATCTGTTCCTTTTTGCCATGTTAGACACCTACCTTACCTAACTCAAGTTCCAGCAGTATAGTTCTGTTTCTGTTGGCTACAGAGGGAGCCTGGGCTGGTTTAGATAAAGTATAGCAAAATTTCTTAGTAATTTAGTAATTTCTTAGTAATTTTCCTGAAGCAATGTTTTGTGGCAAATCTGTGAACTGGATCTCTATTTCCTGTGCTTACACATTTCTGCCTGCACAGTATATGATAGGAGATTACAACTGATGAAATCTTCAGCTCTTAATTCAGAGTGTCTGCAGGCTGGGTTGGCATTTTGGAGCACTGCATGCACAAAATATGTGGACCTCATACCTGTTGGGACAAACTGAGAGCAGTTACAATGAATGTAGAAACCAGGGAAAGATATGTATCTGTATCATGTTCCCAATGTTATTGCAGCTTTCTCTTCTGTGGAGAATTGCATTTTCCCAAATGAGTTTTTTTTTTTTTTTTCACTAGGACAGTGGGCATAAATATTGAAAGAGAGTGTAGTCACCAAATGTGGACTGAAGTTATCATCTTAGGACATGAAGGTCACATATTTCAGCTATATCACAGGGATGGCAATTTGGCTGGAGGACACAGAGGAGGCACCACGGCTCTGAGAGGAGATTGTAGGAATAAACACAAAAACCTCCAAACCCCACTCTGACACCAGAATATTACTGTGTGTAGAAGACAGTCTCCAGGTGTCTTGCTGTTCCTGGTATTGTGCCACTTCATGGCTCCAGAAAGAATTAGCTGAGGACTCAGTGAAGGAAAAAAAAATCATTGTTACCATAGATCAGGATTAATCTCATCTAAGTTTATGAATAATAATATAGAATAATATAGAATGGTTTATGTTGGAAGGAACATTTAAGATCATTTAGTTCCAATCCTCCTGTATAGAGAGGGATACCTTCCACTGGACCACATTGCCCAAAGCCTTCTTTTAGGTTTATCAACCTAAAAATTAGTTTTAATCTTTAAAGATGTATGTGATTTCACTTTCCTTCTACTTAGAGAACAAACTTGGCTGACCTAGAATCCTAGGAAGAATCATAGAATCATACACTGCTTCCTAAGACGTGACAGAATATTTCTTGCTGATGAGGAGAAGAGAATTTTCTTTCTTTTCTTTCTTTTCTTGCCAGCAGTGTGAGGGAAGCATGATAGAAATCAGCTAGCTGTCAGTGTGAAAGTACCACGTCCTTTCCCCCCTCAAAAGAAGAGGAGAAAATACGATAGAAGAAGACTCATGGGTTGAGGTAAGGACAGAATGATCACTCACCAGCAAAACAGATTAATTACAGGTATATGAATGTAGTTATTACCTATTGCTAATAACAGAGTGGAATAATGAGGACTAAAAGCACACAAAAACCACCATTCCTACTGTCCACCTTCTACCTTCTCCAGCTGATTGATGCAGAAGGACAGGTAAGTGGGGAACAGGGAATGGGGTCAGTCCATAGTGCTTTGACTGTGCTGCTCCTCCACTCTCACTCTGCCTCTGGTCCATGTACGCTCCTATGGATGCTGTTCTTTCCCAGTACTGATCCCGTGTGGCTTCCCACAGGCTGCAGCTCTCCAAGGACTGTCCCAGTAAGTCAATTGCTGGACTCTTCTCAGAGTGACCGTCTCTGCATCCCCCCAACTACCAAAACCTTGCCTTATAAGCTGAATACACAAGGATGAAGAACTCACAACCTCCCTGGACAATTTGTTCCAGTTCTTCACCATTCTCATAGAAAATATTTCTTCCAATCCTGAACCATGAATGGGTAGAGTTGTCTCTCTCTCTCTCTTTTTTTTTTTTTGTCCAACATAAAATGAGAGCCCAAGTGCCCATCTGGAGTTTCATGCCTATTAAGCAAATGGAGCAGTCAATAAATGTATTTCTTTTAAAGGCCAAAGAGAGTTCCTGGCAGCTTTCCCAGTGGTATATTAGACACAATCAGTCACATTCACTTCTAAAATGATCTCAATTATTTGAGGATATCATTTTTTTATTACCCTGAACAAAAGTGTGCTCTTTTCTACGTATCATCTGCATTTATCTCAGGGAGGTAATTCAGATCATATGCCTGATACGCATTTTGCATCCATGATTGAGCTTACAAAGTATATTAATACTCCTGGAAGAAACATGACACCTTTCTTCCTCACTTCTCCAGGCCTCAGTTTTAACAGTAAACTGTTGGCACTACAGTGCCATTAAGCACAAACTTCAGAAAACAGCAGCCTGAAGGCCCCACGTGGTATCTCTAGGAACAGCCGAGTTGCAAAATCAATCACCAAGACACAGTGATTCCAATCGGGAGAAGATTCTGGTTCTTTTATGTGTCAATAAGACTTTGTCCTTCGTCATCCCTAATTTCTGTATGGAGAAAACAAGCTCTTCTATATCTCTTCATAGAATACCAAAGTCAATAACTCTAAGCAAGCGTAACTTAGAAGAAAGTTAAACAGCTCTTTTATTTGGTAACTTCAGAGCTCTGCCATACCGAATGCATTTGGCAGCAGTACAGTTATTTAGAAAGGTTATATTTCTATTAGACGTTTACTGAGAAAAATGTAACTTAAAATTAAATTTCCAGGTTATAAAACGAAGCTAAGGGAAGGGAACATCTGGTATATCTACTTTGGATTTGGAAATGATGATGGAAAATGAGCATTCTTTGGATTTTTATGTTTTAAAAATATTTCTTTTCACTGAAAATTAGATCCTTCAGTGAAGTTATATGCCCAAAGAATTGTTCCAAAATCCAGTACCTTCCAGGAATGCTGCATGTCTAGACCAGTGGAACTCTCATTTCCTTCCCCTCCTGCCAATTACAGGTCTTCTGCATTCACTCAAAGCAAGTTGATTGGAACCGTCAGTCATTATTTCATTGGCTTTGGTGGTAAACATATTTTCTCATTAAGGGATCTGAGACAAGAGTATCTCACAGTCAAACCTGAATCCAAACATCCTATGTGTTCTTTATTATGTTCTTCAGGAGTGTACTGAAGAAAGAGATGGCTCCACGAGACAACAGATCCTCTGTGGACCTTTTTGATATCTCTGTCAGGCTACATCTCCTTCCTATTGGCAATGCAGTTATACTCCATGGCCTTTTATAGCAAAGAACCCCAAATCTTTTTTGCCTATGTCTCACAAATACACTCTGTCTTAATACTGTGTACAGGCAGAGTTCAAGAGCATATTTATACTAGTCATAGACTTTATAATTTCTATGAGCAGTGTTCTTCAAGTTTTATTGAGAAGTCTCAAAATCCTTGGGAATAATTTATTTTCCTCTTGTGGATTAAAAATACAATACCATCAAGTACCTGGGCATGATTCCAAATGGCTTCTAGAGTAGTACTCCCTCTCATCACACTAAATCCCATGCATAATAGAGGTAATAAAAGCTGTGCCTTGTTTTTTTTTTCCCCTAGGTATTCAGTGGTAAAGGGTGTGCACAATGCAAACCTGAAGAAGTGCCATGGCAAAGATAGTCATGTGATGACAGGCTAAAAGAGTAGAGACGATGTTACTGAATTGTGCATTGCATTTCTTTTTAAGAAGTGTTTGCACTATGCACAGCATTACAACTGCGACCAACTCTTATATTGATGTTATATAGTTACACCCTCTTTGAATTAAAACTAGTCTTATTAGGACAGATGCTGAACAGCTCTGAAGAAAATATAAAGACCATTAAGACTGCATGCACCAAGGCATTTATGTACGAGAAATTGAATTCATTTAAGCATGCATAGATGCATCCACATCTGTGGAGGACTCCTCTTATTTATAGAATTTGAAAATTAATATGTATCTTTAGGATATGCTTAATTGCATCCTGAAGCTGACACCTAACTGAAAACATACTGTGTCCTGAAAGTGCCTGTACCTCTTACAATAATTGGATGGCCATACTGAAGTCTTATTCACTACTTATTTTTTAACTTACTTTTTTATTCAACCGATTAATAAAAAATAGTAACAGCCTTGCTGTCATGATAAAAGAAATTTAACAGGTGAAGGAATGGAATAATATATTCAAATTTGGTGCACTCCGATGGAGTAGTCTTTCCTATTATTTAATCTCTTTACACAGAATTTCTATAGCTATTGTCTGGCTTATGTGCAGTTTGCTCTTGTTTCTAATTCTGGGAAAAGTCACAATTGTGCAAACAGTCTGAGAAAAAGCAGAATCCAACTGGAGTCAGGACAAGGGGAGAGAATTCCTAATGCCAGTGTGTGGAAGTGAAACCAAATTCTTTGGCATTAGATGAAGGATGAATTTGTGCAGTTTAAAATAGGTGTTTTTGGTTCTCATTGGTAAGGATGGGAGGGGATCTGAAAAAAAAAAAAGTGAAAAAGATCAGTATTGTCAGCAGGACAGGATTTTAGAAATTTCAGTGATAAAATTATTTCCAGACGTATTTGATAAGCACCCATGGATGTTTCCACCCAAATCATTTCAGAAAAAGGGAAGCAAAGTTACTTATATAAAATGACAAAAGGAAACAGGAGGACACGATTGCTTGCCAAATGCAGAAAGTTTGTGGTTCAGTCACAACTGGAACTTAATTTCTATATCATAAAGCCAGTTTTTCCCTTTCTCTTCTCTGGGCAACAACAACAAGAAAAAAAGATTTAAAAAAAAATTAACAGAATAAGAAGAGATATCTGCATAGTCCAGATTTTATTCATATGCACTACATCCACCAGTGATGGTCTGAGAATCCTCTTCAGAATATCCTCACTGAGAAATACAAAGAAAGATGAGCAAGCCTGGATTACATGACTGAAGAATAAAATTTCTCTGTCCATGGAGACATTGGCATTGCCTGGTGTGGAGCTATCTGTCTTGGACTGTACTCTGTACTACATGAATGTAACTATATTGTTCTGTGACTCAAACAGACGATTTTTGTAGTTCTGTGCTGTGTGACAATGACTTTCAAGGCTGATCTACACATAGGAAGTGAGGAGTGCAGACACAGAGGAAAGGATTTTATTGCAAAACACGAACATCTGCAGTGTATCTGAAACATGTGCATGGTGCTGACAGATATTACAGGTCAGTTGTGAGAGGCTTTCCTTCTGGAATGAACCGTAGGCGGGACATCCTGTAGTACTTAAAATAGCCCTAAATGTCTAGACATAAATTAATGGATTGCATCGTTTCAGACACTCTGAGTTATCTTGCCTTATTTCAACTGGGTTTCAAAACTCGTGGAATTCCTTAGATGTTGTCTGTCATATCTGCATGGCTTCAAAATTACATTACTAAAATTACTAAAGTTTAGGCAGAAGAATATAGTCCACTGTCTTATTCTGTCACTCTCCTACATATGTTGAATTTACTTACCTCAACTTCAGTGTCTGGCACTATCTTGAGATGCTATAAGATAGACTGCCTTAAATTCAGTTATTGGTTCACAAATGTTGAGCTTTTTTACATCTGGCAGCCCTGAATGACTCTCTTGGATATATCAGGTCAACCTACTCGCCAAGAATTGTTGAACTCACAGAAAGAAATGGAGAGTCACTTGCTAAACATTAAGCATTTAGTCCAGTTGACACAGTAGAACTCAAGACACACTCAATAAAGATAAGTCAGTCACTTTTATCCAATTTATCTTTGAAATCTGTTTTTTCAATCTTATAAAAAGATGAACTACTTGTTTGTATACCTCCAGGTTAAGCCTAATCTTGAGGTTAAGCCTGCAGTAGGATTCAAGTTCACAGACATAATTACATGTATTCACACTTAATCTAAATGTCCTGACTCTTGTGTTTATTGGCAGTAGAATTCAGTTGGCCATCAAGTAGCCTAGTTTATCTAGAATAATCCTCAGAATCACAAGAAAACCAAAGTTAGTCTTGTAATTTGTGTACTATGATCAGAGCTTCTTAGAACCAACAAAACTTATCAAGAACTGATCTTTGACTGGACCAGCTGAGTTTTTTCCATCAGTTTCCTTGTATGCTGCATTGTGTTGGCAGGCAGAAGGTAACAGCTTTCTGTCATGAACTCAAAGAGGATATTTCACTTGGAGAATCAATATGTTGGATAAACACTGTGACTTCACAGCAAAGTGTCTTAGACTAACATGGTAAGGTTGCAACATACCAATAACATGATGTTAGCCATGCCAAAGCTATGAAAATGCATTGGCAGGTGCCACGTAAAGGCTTGAATGAGGAGTATTACAGAATCACAGAATCACAGAATCACAGAATCACAGAATCACAGAATTGTAGGGGTTGGAAGGGACCTCCAGAGATCATCGAGTCCAACCCCCCTGCCAAAGCAGGTTCCCTACACCAGGTAGCACAGGTAGGCATCCAGGCAGGTCTTGAACATCTCCAGAGAAGGAGACTCCACCACCTCCCTGGGCAGCCTGTTCCAGTGCTCCGTCACCCTCACTGTAAAGAAGTTCTTGCGCATGTTTGTGCGGAACTTCCTATGCTCCAGTTTCCAGCCATTTCCCCTTGTCCTGTTTCCACTCACCACTGAAAAGAGTCCGGCCTCGCCATTCTGCCCCCCACACCTTAGATATTTATAGACCTGGATCAGGTCCCCTCTCAGTCTCCTTTTCTCAAGGCTGAACAGACCCATTTCACTCAGCCTTTCCTCATAGGGGAGATGCTCCAGGCCCTTCACCATCTTCGTGGCCCTCCGCTGGACTCTTTCCAAGAGATCCCTGTCTTTTTTGTACTGGGGAGCCCAGAACTGGACGCAGTGCTCCAGATGAGGTCTTACCAGGGCAGAGTAGAGGGGGAGGATCACCTCCTTTGACCTGCTGGCCACGCTCTTTTTAATGCACCCCAGTAAGCCATTGGCCTTTTTGGCCACAAGGGCACACTGCTGGCTCATGGCCAACCTGTCATCCACCAGGACACCCAGGTCCCTTTCCGCAGAGCTCCCCTCCAGCAGGTCATCCCCCAACCTGTACTGGTGCATGCAATTATTCCTCCCCAGATGCAAGACTCTACACTTGCTTTTGTTAAACCTCATCCGGTTTCTTTCTGCCCAGCTCTCCAGCCTGTCCAGGTCTTGCTGAATGGCAGCACAGCCCTCAGGCGTGTCAGCCAATCCTCCCAACTTCGTATCATCGGCAAACTTGCTGAGGGTGGCCATTATCCCCTCATCAAGGTCATTGGTGAAGATGTTGAACAAGACTGGACCCAGCACAGACCCCTGAGGAACACCGCTAGTTACAGGCCTCCAACCGGACTCTGCACCACCAACAACGACCCTCTGCGCTCTGCCAGTCAGCCAGTTCTCAACCCACCTCACTGTCCACTCATCTATCCCACACTTCCTCAGCTTTGTTATAAGGACATCATGGGGAACAGTATCAAATGCCTTGCTGAAATCAAGGTAGACTACATCCACTGCTCTCCCCCTATCCACCCAGCCAGAGACAACATCATAGAAGGCTACCAGGTTGGTTAAGCACGACCTCCCCCTTGTGAACCCGTGCTGACAACTCCTGATAACCTCCTCTTCTTCCAGTTGTCTGGAGATGACATCCAGTACAAGCTGTTCCATCACCTTTCCAGGGACAGAGGTGAGGCTGACTGGCCTATAATTGCCTGGGTCTTCCTTCTTGCCTTTTTTGAAGACCGGGGTGACATTGGCTATCTTCCAGTCTTCAGGCACCTTCCCCGTCTTCCAAGACTTCTCAAAGATGACCGAAAGCGGTTCAGCAATCACCTCTGCCAGCTCCTTCAGCACCCGTGGATGAATCCCATCGGGTCCCATGGATTTCTGAACATTGATGTTGCCTAGGCGCTCCCGGACCACCTCTTCCCTGACAGAAGGGGGGTCTTCCATTCCCCAGATCCTCTCACTAATCTCCAGGGTCTCAGATTCCCGAGGGGGAGCTTTTTCACTGAAGACAGAAGCAAAGAAGGCATTCAGTATCTCCGCCTTCTCAGCATCCCCCGTTACCAGAACACCCCCGTCACTAAGCAGGGGAGCCACATTCTCCCTAGTCTTCCTTTTACTGTTAATGTACTTGAAAAAACCTTTTTTATTATCCTTTATCCCCTTTGCCAGATTTAATTCCAGGCGGGCTTTAGCCTTCCTTGTCGCATCCCTGCAGACCCTGACAACATTCCTGTATTCTTTATTACCATGTATTACCATGTATTACCAGAGTATTACCATGGGATGATTTACAATTCATGTTCAGCAAGTCAGACTGGGTCATTCATCATCTTCTCATCTACAGAACTCTAAGACAGCATCCAAAGGAGGGCTATGAAGATGGAGAAGCATCTAAAAAGAAGATTTATGAGGAGTGGCCAAGGCTCCTTTGTTCTGTTGGGCCTGGAGAAGAGGAATTTGATGTGAGGCTGTAGGGGAGCAGAGGGGCAGCACTGAGCAATGCTCTCTGGTGACAACAACAGGGCCCAAGGGCATGGCATGGAGCAGTGTCAGGGGAGGGTTAGTGGTAGGTTCTGCCCCAGAGGGAGGTGGGCATGGCACAGCTCCCAGGGCAGAGGGCACAGCCTGAGCTGTTGGAGCTCAGGGAGGGCTGGGGCAAAACTGTGACACAGGGTTTGGTTTTGAGGGGTGGTGTGTGGAGCCAGGGGTTGGACTAGGGAATCCATATGGGTCCTTTCCAACTTCGGATGTTCTATGATTCTGTGATCTAGCCTTCTTCCTTTATAGCTGCCTTGGCAGTAAGTAGCATTAATGGAAAAAAGTGGAGATCTCCTCTGGTAAATAGTTCCAGAGATGAATTCTGGGTACCGAACAGAGATGCTGCTAACATTTCAGCTAGAGATTAAGCAATATCCCTTTGAGTTGAGAACTTACGCAGTTGATTTTAATGAAACCATTGGCTATGCCTTCTTTGTCTGTCAGAGCTCAGGCTTATATAGGAGCACTCTCCTTTTTCCCCTGCTTGGATCTGAGCAGCAGCCAGGGATGGCTGTTTCTCTGTGCGTGCATCGTGTGTGTGTGTGTATCTGTGATACCAATGCCATATTTGAAGTCTTTCACCTCACGCTTGTGTGACAGCTGACCAAGTACCAAGAGTGTCTGTCACAGACAGATTTTCACTGCAGTTCGCAGCTAACATAACAGAGGGAGAGGGGAGGGGAAAGATGGTTCACAAAATGTATGAGGAAACGTGTTGGGAAGATGCAGGGATCTCTGTGCAGACAGAGTGTCTTTTGTATCTCGGGCAAAATGACTCCTTGGCTCCAAGCCACCGCCAAGCAAATAGCAGAGCAGACTCATTATGTCCTAGTGCTGCTACCAGGCTGTACATCTGGGAATTAAATGATAGACAAAGGTAGGTTCTCTCTATTATTCCTTGTAATCCCAAGAAGATGCCATTGTCTCACTGCTCAATAGCTCTTTTATACTCCACAGATCTGCAAAGCTCAAACTCACCTTCCTCAAAGGAAGTTAAATTGTGTTAAAAAGGTTTCCTTATATTAGTTCTCACTCAGTTGTTGAAAGAACCAGGGCCTATTATTGATCAGGATTATAGAAAGCAGGTGGCATTCTCTTTTTTTACATAACTTTATTTAGATTTGAATGGTGAGATTACTTTTTAAAAAGTTTTCACGTATGATGCCTATTATAAACTAATCCTATATATCCTAAATATACTATATAGTGATTAAAGAGAAAAAGATGTCAATGCAGAAAGATTCATCTCAACTGACTATCTTAGGAGAGGATATCTTGCATTCTGGAAAAAGAGGCTGTACGTTGTTTTAAGGTTCAGTTTGGAATAAATGGCTCTGCTAAGAAGTAGCTTATGTGTCAGTATGACAGATCTACATAAGATTTGATACATCAGGGGAGCAGGTTTGGTGCTGCACCATCTTCAGATGTGTAATTTTTTGGATATCCAGCCAAATCCCAGGAATTATTCACTTCCACAGCACCTAGAATTCTTGCAGACATCTCACAAAGGACACTGCTAGGAATCCAAATGGAGCCTGGAAAAATGAGTCTCGAGTAAGCACTGATAATTTAGTTTATAGACTTATAAGCTGTGAACCTGTTCTGACTGCATTGAAATTATTCATTGGGGATGGCCTCTGATCCATGCTGATTCTTGAACCATGCCTGGATTTTGTTTGAATGAGAGTTAGACAGGTAGTTATTGTAGCACATGTTAAAAGGCACTGACAAACTGTTCCCAGTGCCTAAGCCCTGGCACTATTTACTGTATAGACATATTTTAAGTCTTCCTAAGCTCTGAAAGTAATCCTTTTGAGTTAATGAAATAATAGTGCCTGAAAATGTCAGCATTGTCCATGGATTACAGAGTTACAGAGGTGCAGAATAGGTGAGGCTAGAAGGGACCTCTGGATGTCATTGGGTGTAACCTCTTCAAGCAGGGACACCTAGGTGCCAGGTCAACATCCACGTGGCTTTTGAGTATCTCCAAGGAAGATCAGTGATGTCTATAATTGTAAAACAGAGTGCTGAGTGCATCAGCAGTCTGTCAAGCTATTCGTTTTGGCTATATCTGATTTCCACTGGCTGCAATGGAAACCTAGGTACCTGACCCAATAATAGACGCTTCTGTATGCATGCTTGAAGACAAGGAGGCTGAATGTCACTTTTCAGTGCCTTCAACATGATTTTAGAAGTTGGCAAGATTGATTTGCTTAGACAGGTGAAGAGTTTTCTAAATGATTCTTTTTCTTCTGTAACTTACTTTGGAAAAATAAAAGTTTTAACAGAATATTGGAATGTTTGCTAATTATATGAAAATCTTCAAGGACAATAACGAAAGTCGTCCCCCCTCCTTCCCCCTGAGAAAAAAGCAGCAACTTCCAAAACCCAAAGGTAATGCAGTTCTTTTAAAATCACTGCTTTTTCACACCTAGTTGTACTCATCCAGCAACAGTGAAGACTGCTGTTGATTGTAATATACACAAAGTAATATCCCTCTCTTATTTTGCTATAAATCAGCACTAATTTGCAGGCCATATGTTGACCATAAGTACTTAATCTGGACAACCATAATGGTCTATAACTTACATCATATATAGACCATCTGCATCTATTGTAGAAGTCCTTCTTAAACTGAACATACTTCTTGCCATTCATAGCAGAAAGCTGAGTCTAGTAGGTCTGTTCGTAGAATCATACTTGAATTGGAAGGGAGATTTAAAGATCATCTAGTCCACCTTCCAAACATATTGTTCATAGAACCATAGCATCATAGAACCATAGAGTGGTCTGGGTTGAAAAGGACCTCAAAGATCATCTAGTCCAATCACGACCTAACCATATTAACCAATTCTAACAGCCCACCACTAAACCATGCCCCTGAGCAAATGACCCTGACCTAGGCAGATGTCTTTTACTACACTTCTCATTTACTTGTGTGGTTATACATATTACGTACATTCTTTTTGCCAAGAGGCAGCTTTTGTTTAGAAAACTGCACTCTGTTCTATCAGGATGAATGCTATCCAAGCAGATAGTGCACATGAAGCCCTCTATGTAAATAAGCATATGCCTGTGCATGTGCATATTTATAAACACATCTATGAATATATATTTGATGATTGATGTGTATCTTACATTATAAACTTGATTAGGATACATTGGAATAGTATGTATAGGACATATAACATCCGCACTGAAGCAGTTGACAAATACTTGACTTTCTTTTTAAGATACTGAAGACAAAGGAACTTATGAAGCAAAACCAGAAGGCTCCCAGCTATTTGAGCTTTAATTTGCATAAAACATAGTTCACCAAAAATAAACAAGCCAAGACTCAGAAGATTTATAAAAATAGAGTATGACCCTAAGCATCTGGGTTCATGATCGTCATGTTCTCATTAGTATAAAACATTAAGATACTCACACAGAAAATTAACGTGTAACTAGAACGCCGGGTACTGACTGAAGGCTGTTGCTGATTCATCCTGCAAATGGTGCAACCAGAAGAATGACACAGATGTGTGCGTAATATGTCTGATTTCAATGTCAAACATAAGAGCAAGTATTTTCAGGCCCGGAATGAAGAACGCCTGGTCTGGTGGTTGGTGACCCTGCACACAGCAGGGGGTTGAAACTAGATGATCATTGTGGTCCTTTTCAACCTAGGCCATTCTATGATTCTGTGATTATATGATATACACCTACATGCATGTATGCAGGTGTGCTTGAGTTTTCACCTCAAATCCCTTAGCACTGATTTTGTGTCTCAACTGTATATTGCTTGTTGCTGCATGCATTAAAAGAAAGATATTTGAAAATTGGAGTAAGTTCAGTGGAAGACTAAAAAGATGACTGGGAACTGGAATGCATGACATAAATAGAGACACTGCATTTGTTCAGCCTGGAGAAGAGAAGGCCACTGAGGAGGATGTAATTACTATTTCAGCAGTGGATGTAGAAAAAACAGATCCAGACTCTTTTAAGACGTGTACAGGAAAAACATGCAAGGGAATTGGAATGGGTTGTAAATCAAGGTGGGATAATGAGGTGAGGCCAAGATAAAGCCACTTTTTACAGTTCTTACACTGTGAGGATATGCAAGCAAAGCAAGAACTTATCAGCATTAACACTGGAGAATCATGGAATCATTGAATCATCAAGGTTGGACAAGATCTCAGAGATCATCCAGTTCAACCCACCATCCATGCTTCCCCATTAAAACATGTCCCTCAGTACCACGTCTCCACGTTTCATTAATAACTCCAGAGACAGTGGCTTCACCACCTCCCTGGGCAGCCCATTCCAGCACCTAAAGAAGACATCACTTTCACACAATGATGAGAGAAGCAAAGATAACATCAGAAATATATTAGCCTTTTTTCCTGAGGAAACCACATGTGAGGATTATAGAGATTTCAGGGGCTCACATGGAGGACTTAGGTCCTCCTGATGGTTTGTCTCCCCATTTTTCTGCCTTGCTTACTGCTAGTCTGCAGTTGGATGGGGCCCTGGGCAGCCTGATCTAGTATAAAATATGGAGATTGGTGTCCCTGTATGTGGCAGTTGGGTTGGAGCTTGATGATCCTTAAGGTCCCTTCCAACCCAAGCCATTTTATGATTCCATGATTCTATGATAACTTATCCAGCAGTGGCCATTAGTGGTGCAAATATAGGTCATGACAGAAAGTGCAGGTTTACATTGCTGAAAATTCCCACCTTACTGTTAACTTTTCTAAGCTATCTCCACTTCAATCCTATGTAAACGTAAGTCCTAAATCTTCTCATTGCCAAATCAGTAGGATAAATTAATGAAAAACCTATTCTGCCAGTTGTTAAAGTGTGAGACTGAGAAGTAGGGAAGCTGATACTCTGGGGACTGCTCAAACTTTAATGTTAAGTAATTCCTTGCTGAGTCACTTGACATTGGCTATAGGGAATTAATATGAATTTCTGAAATGGCAGCCCCCCCATATTTTTTCCTTTTCGCATCAGAAACAATTTTGAGTGTGCAGAGTACAACAGGTTGCTATTGTGAATCTGCTGTGGTGCTTCCAGGTGTTAATAATATTGTTTACATTATTAAATGCAGCGAGGAAAAGGTATCAAAGCTAAGGGACTGTGCTCTGCTGACGTCAATTAAACAGCATCTTCAGTTTGCAATATTATGACAAAAAAACTTTTACACATGGAACCAAATTATCCAGCTTGGCTGCTAATGAAACTGAAGAAACTCAAAAAAGCTCAAGGAAGTTTGCTTCAATGTCAGGCTTTTTATTATTATTATTATTTCTGCTGTACTTCAAATCCTTGAACCTTTGTCTGAGTGAAATTTAAGAATGTTCTTCCATATTCTTCCATAAGAACATTTTCCCATCTGATAAGAAAACTCCTTAATGTGACTCTTCAGAATTAAAATGGGGGTCATATGTAAAAAGAAAATGTTTGAGAAGTTGCATCTCACTCCTTTTTTATTTATTTATTTTTTTTCCCCCTGCTTTTCATATTATATTTACACCATTGGAAGATATCATGAATTAATTCATAGAGGGTAGAACTCATCGGAACTCATTTTATCCTCTCACCTAAAGGATCTACTCTAAGGGTTTGTATAGGTATCCTGTGTAGTATACAGAGGAAGACAGGGACCAGGTAGGAGTGTATTCATCACATTACTGTGACAGGTTTGTCTCTGAAAACAGGGCTAAGATGTTCTCTGAAAGTTCTTCATTTTATTCAGTGGTAATGGACACACTAGGTCAGATCCCATCCTTATGGTTCAGAGGTTTACAGTTAGGCAAGATAAATCAAAGGATATTTATTTATCTATCTATCTATCTATCTATCTATCTATTTATTTATTTATTTATTCATTTATTTGTGGGTTTCAGGCACATCGAGAAGAAATATTGCAGGTTCTGGGAATTGCATTGGTGATGCATTCAAGGCCAGGCTGGATGTAACTCTGGGCAGCCTGGTTTGGTGGTTGGTGACCTTGCAAACAGCAGGGGGTTGGAAGCAGGTGAATGTTGTCGTCCTTTTCAACCCAGGCCATTCTGTGATTCTATGATGAAAAGAACCTGCAAAAACTCTATTTTTCTTGAGTTTTCTCAGACTGTGCTAAGTCAAGGAACAATGAGATAACAAGGTTTTGAATATGCAGCAATTTCAATTGGAAACTTAGTTGGCAAGCAAGGACACTCAAGGAGGGTAGTATTCTTAGCTAATAGTTAACAAGATAATTGAAAATGAAGGGTAGCTGGAAGAGAGATAAATTGTAGATAAATTATAATACAAACCTACAACAGTTATAGACTACGGTAGGCAGAATATAATATTATTATTTTTAATACAGAATATACGTAGTTTGAAAATGTGATCATGTAGCAGACATCTTTTATTCCACCATAAGGATTCATCTTTCCCATGTCAATCATATAATTATTTTGAATTAGGTATATAGGAACTAAGATAGTATTTTTAAATCTGTGGGCGATTACAAGAATATCTCTGCTTGCACTGTGACCAAGTATCATCAGTCATTGCAAAAACTGGCTTTAGGAAAGAACATAGTATGGATTACTCTGTAGTTAGCATTAGGCTTGTCATTTAAGACTCGGAGGCCGTGTCTTTCCTGAAACCCAGGGTGCATTTGTAGCATGGACAGAAGTCCCTGAGATTGTTTTCCTTTGTTTAGTTTGGGTTACAGTCATGGTTTTGACATGGAGGAGCATATCCTAGTGTAGGATGAGTTCCCTCAGAAACATGTAAGTTTGCACAACTGGCTGCCCTTCCCTGAGGCCTGTGTTGGTACACCTTAACTCTACCAATCCCACAGTAGGCTACGTTAAAATTTGTCCAAGCTTTCCACCTTTTATGGTCTTTTACAGCACAACTGTTGTTGTTTTTTCATATGACTTATTTCTGCAACTTTGATGAATATTCTCCTGTTCTACTTTGTTTTTGTCTGGCTACATAGAGATGCTTAATTTATAGCCTCATTATGTGGATCATATCAGCATTTTCACTCAGAGACAGGTAAGATATACCCAACAGGGATGCCTTAGGTATTCCCATTAAGCACTCTCTATCATTAATGGAAAGAAAAAGGTATTTCTCTAGAGTGATTTGTCCTATCTAATATCCAAACTTTTCTTTGATAAATCCTATATCTCTGCAGTGACCTTGATGAGACTACAAAGACTGTTCACCTACCTGCAGTCCAGTAGGATGTGTGTTTCACATTCATTTTAGGTGTTCTATCTCTGGTAGTGGTTCAGGCCAGTTAAGTCATCACCTTCTGGACGAATGGCATCCTGACCCCAATCTGTCCTGATAATGCTCTCATTAATGAGGGAACTGAGTGGGTGTCATTGAACACAGTAGCTATTGGTTGCCTTTCTGGATGGTTCATGGAAAAGCACAGTGTCAGAGAATGCATGTTGAAGGAAAAAAGCAAGGAATGGCTGTGGTATCCATGCCTTTTCTCCCTGATTTTTAAAAGGATATTTTTCCTGACTTTTGATTTAAACAGAGTCATATTCACAGATTCTCACTCACTGACCCAGAACTTCATCAGACCACATAATGGCTGCACTCTTTTGTTCATCAGCTCTTTGAGACCAGTAAGGATAGTCCCATAACAATGGCACCAACAATGGATATAAAAGGAGTTGGTCCTTCTGCAGCTTCCAGGATTAGGACAATAGGATTCATTTGCATATATTTGATAGACTGACAAAGAGACTCCGACGCCTCATCTGGTAAGCCTCGTTCTCCCTTTGCAAACAACAGATTAAAACAGTTGCTTAAGGAGAGCCAATTCATTAACTTAATAGGTGACTTAATAGCTGATATTTACCTACTGTTCTTCATGACCTTCAGCTTTCGCTGCAGACAGAACTCTCAGGTGAAGACATCAGCCCTGTGGACACAGGTCCTTGTCTATAGATAGGCATCTAGAGCCATTCAAGATGCCATGAGGCATCCAAGACATCTATAGTATTGCCAAAGAAGGGAGATCTAAAGATGATCCACAATCTTCTGGAGCAGCAGCTGGATTAGGACAACTCTTACTGGTTAAAACAACTTTATATGCATATATTTAATCCTAACCCAGTTCTCCCTTGGTAACAACATCAACTCCGTTGCTTTGCTCAGAAGCACACATCTCTGAGAACACTACATCTCTGTCCCTTATATACAGAAGATTGACAAGAAGCTCTCATCAATTAAAGAATGCTTGAAAAAAAACAACCCTATCTTTTGTATTGTTTTACAGAATTAGGATTACGAAATAAAGCGTAGCTATCTGGGTTTTAGTATTCTTTGCAGCTTTCTCATTTCATTTCACACATTAAGGAAGGAAGGGATAAGGTGAACAAAGAATTCAAAGGATAAAATAAACTACTGAAGGGGGATTATCTGCTTTGGTGGCTTTCCGTAAAATTGGATGTACAAACTGAGATTTTTAATACCATTTAGTGAGAGCTGTGCGTCTGAACTCCTAGGACTCCTTGAATTTCTCAGCCCAGTGAGATCAAGTGGTCCACTTCTCCACATATCAAGTTCTTAAAACTGCTTGTACCTCTCATGAACACCACATTTCTCTGACTCTAAAAGCTGGGCACATAATCGGATTTGTCCCTAGAGAATTAGATCTTTAAATATATGTATCTAATCTTTCTTTCAAAGAAAACTTGTTCTCGCTTGTTGGGTGTATCAAATGTCTGGTGAGATACACCGATAAACTCTTACCTTGAGCTGTTTGAATAGCTGGTTAATAAACACTGAGCTAAAGCCATGTGCCACTGTTACTTGTTAAGCCGGTTGTTGATTTCAGTTCAGTACAACTTGGAGAGCTGCTTTCTGAATAAAGAAAACTTCCATACTTGCACAAATTTCCAGCATCACTGGCTAATTAAGGCTTTGTCTACACTGGCAGCTGGGGACTTTAGGCAATCTTGCGCCCATATGCACTAACCATTTACATTGTAAATCTTTTGGCTAGGTCTTAAGTGACAATCTTGCCTGATGCTGAAAAAAATGTTGGCATGAGGCTGATCTGACCCCTTAACGCCATGTGCTTTGAAATTATCTGGGCACACAATCTGCAAGCTCTAGAAGTCAATCAGCTGCAATCCCACAATTCACTGGTTTTAACTTCCTGCAGTTCCTACAAATCCTGTATATTTTCTTTCTGCCACTCGTGAGTACAGAGAATCTCAGAATAAGCCAAACAATTCAGAATGAATTAGTAAAAGAGTGCAATTTTGTATGGCAAAAGGGAGCGTGTGATTCATTGTAGCCCTCAGGCAGGTAATATTATGCACCATACGTGCTTTACCTCTTTTGAGGGGCAGGGATGTGAAGAGATCCTTTGTGCAACATCATGAAGACCATGGTTGGAGACATTAATGACAGAGACATCATATTTAGCAGGATAAACTAAAATTCAGTGTGGACATGGTATACTTCTTTTATGCACAGATTTTTTGAGCCTTTCTTTCTGACAAGTTCTTGCTTTCATGGCAGAAGCACTTAGGAGCACATTGAGCCTTTGACTAATTCACATATTCAGTACATTCCAAACCAAAATTAATATTAATACCACACAATGTTAAGAATGCTAGATTTTTTCTGATAGCTCAAACAACAACCTGTTTTTATTGGTTCCAAAAAAGGGCATTTGTTTTGCCACTTCTGTCATGTAGCTCAAAGGATAACAATCATTTCAGTCCTTATGTCCTATTCTTGTTCTCTGGTTATTATTTTTTTTCTACATATTTTCTGCATTGCTCATTATCATCAGAACATTTTGATCTTCTGGTTAAAAGGGTGAATGACAACTTATAATATCCACTTTCTTGGTCTCTTTCACATCTACAACTTATTACATAGTTATAGAATCAGAGAATCGCTCAGGTTGGAAAAGACCTTAAAGATCATTGAGTTCAAACACAATATGTAGAACCAAACTGCCTAAATCCTGACTAAATTAGAACTAGAACTTAGATTTTTGCATAGACTTGCTTTTACAAGGTAAAAACCAAGGTTACTGGAATAAATCTGTGTAAATCTTACTGCCTGTGAAATCCTTATGTTTTATTGGATGAAGGACAGAAAACATCTTGGTAACAAAGCTCAGAGTCTCTAAATCTTTCCCCACTGGAATATTTCCCTGTGTACCCAGCTCTGGTGAGGCCGCACCTTGAGTGCTGTATTCGGTGTTGGGACCCTCAGTACAAGAAAGACAATGATGCTTGGAGCATGTCCAGAGAAGGGCAATGAAGCTGTGAGGGGTCTGGAGCACAAGTCTCGTGCAAAGTGTATGAGGGAACTAGAATTATTTAGTCTGGAGATCAGGGGAGAACCTATTGCCCTCTTCAGCTCCCTGAAGGGTGGAGGTGGGGGTCAGCCTCTTCTCCCATGTTAGTAACGATTGGATAAGAGGAAATGGACTCAAGTTGTGCCAGGTTGGATATTAGGAAAAATTTTTTCCCAAAAGAGTGGTCAGACACTGGAATGGCCTGTGGTGGAATCACCATCCCTGAGGTGTTCAAGAAACACCTAGTGTACTAAGGAACATGGTTTAGTGAGGAAATATTGGTAGTAGGTGAATGGTTGGATTGGATGATCTTGGAGATCTTCTCCAACTTTGGTGATTCTATGATTCTATGACTGCCTTAGGTTGAATTCTGTCTCCTCTGCTTCAGATCCCCTGAATCTTACATTCTTTCACTTCCTTCAAGAGAGGAATCCTGCTTAGCCATGATTAAACATACCCTGTGAGAAGGTTTGCAGCCTTTCTAATGAAGATACGACCTCGGATTCTCATCTCTGATTTCCTGTCATAACTTGGCAATGAAGCACACTGATCTCCAAGTGGTTTAATAGTTTACCTCTACTCCCTTTGCTCACATTGATGGTGGTAGATATTTACATTAAGAGAATGACATTTACATGAAGTGAACATAGGATAACCTTATTGAATCATCCCCCAGTGCAGAGGTTTCCTTCTGCCAAAGGATTTCTTTATAATATGATACACTAAAAATGATCGGCCACATAATTTCATTTACATGACTTGATGTTCCGGAAATGTAGTTTTTGTAGTACCTGGTGACAAGGATGAAATGTAGAGATGATTCAGTCAAAACTGTTGCAACATTTTCTTGTATCTAGGCACAACAAAGTTGAGTTTGAAAAGTTTCTGGTGTTAAAACATTTGAGAACCACTGCTCCAGAAACATAAGCAACGTCTTTAACACATGTATTATCTTCAGCGTGTTGCTAGCTGTTGGAATTATTCACCATAGTAGGTCAATGTGTTTGCCAGTGACCTCATCTTGTGACTCTTTCAAGTCAGAACAGAAGGCAGCATAAAAACTGCATCAGAATCCTAAAATGCAATTGCAGATTTAAGGAAAACTGTTTATTTAAATAAATATTTATTGGTATTTTCAGAATAATATTTATAATATTAGTTTAGGAGAGAAGGATGTTTTCCAGGAATACCAAGAATTTTCCAGAGTCATGAGAAATGCTTCTGGTGGCCACATCAGGCTTTCTCAAAGGGCTTTTAAAAAAAAAATGGCCACTGTCCAGATGGATATAATTGGTAGACTCATCTCTGGAAAACAAAAACAAAACCAAAACAGAAACACAATTACAAATTCCCTGAATCATCTGGAGTGCTTCCATCTTGCAAAAGACATAATTGAAGGATCAAAGGGTGTGACTTCAATGAATGACTAAAGTGTATGCAAATATAGGAAGAGATCATCTCAATCTTGACAGTAAATGTTGACTGTGTATGATAATTCTAAAATACTCCAGCCAAAGGTATCACCTGACTTACCAGAGTTAAACACAAATTCTGGATTTCACTCCTGTAAGTTAAAAAACATAATGCATGGTTCTGTTTGAGAAATGTTTTGGCCCAACTGCACATGAATCCCACATTATGGAATGCTTTTGTGACGGTTTCCATCATCTCCTGATTCTGAAGCTTTTCAGGTAATACATACCTGTCTCTGTAGTTATGTTTGTATATTATGTAGGTAAGAATATGATCTCATGCATAGCAGTGCAATGCAATGCCTATTGCATAAACTGTTAGCATATGCCATGTCTGGATTTCAGGCTGATCAGTTGCCTCTCTAGGCAATGCCAGGGTATAATTCAGGAGTTACTTTGGAACAAGAAGCATCTTCAACACATAGTGTGGGATCCAGCCATACAGTCTGGAGTGTGGAAGTGTAGTTGGGCCCAATAACTTGTCACTAAGGTTAGGAGACAGGCCTGAACTTTTAAAACATATATCAGAATCATAAAATCATTGAATCCTTGGAATTGGAAAGGACATTTAAACATCATCAACTCCCCTGCAATGAACAGGGACATCCACATCTAGTTCAGGTTGTCCAGGGCTTGTTCCAGCCTCACCTCTAAAGGCAAAAATATATCTATGTAGTCTCAGTTTTAGCACTTAAGGACGGTTTGCTATAGCCTATATAGGTACAATAAGCTGCTTCACCTCACAGAACAGTAAAATTTGGGAAAGGAAACTCAACTAGATATTTCCTGTTGGCTTCACTGGAAATAAAGTAGTCAGTGGCAACCCATGGTTTTGGACATTCTACCCAAAAACATCCCTGCTTCCTCTTCACTGCAATGTGTCATTGTGGCAACTCACCTGTAGGCAGAGTACACCGGAGGCTTGGCAATCATTTCTCATGGAAATAGCCTAGATCCTGCTGCCACCTTTTTTTTCAGAGGCATTCATGCTCAGCATTTCACATTGACATTAATTGGTGGAGGACTAATTTCCTGCTGACTTCATGCCCCTAAGAATATTGTATCCTTTTCCTCACTAACATCTTCCTTCAATCCGTATCTATCATAGAATCATTTTCCACCATGGTTGGAAAAGACCTACAAGATCATGCAGTCCAACCATCATTGCTGGGGGAGGATACATAAGAGATAATTAGCAGTTTTCAGGCTTTGTGAATAGATACTGATGGGTTTATAAACCACTAGCTGAATATTACTATTGCAAAATAACACCTATTATAAGCTCTAGATGATCCCTACCATTTACTTAGGCACTGCCAGTCTTTCAAAATCAGATTTACACCTCTTATCAGCATTCACAATCAGCTCAGCCTAGTTTAATGCAGAATAGCTCCCAGCAACTCCCAAGGAAGTGTCATATTTAAATAATCCTAATGTTTAATGTATATTTTAATGGACAAATAGAAATGGATTAAAAGTAGCTTTACCTTTATCTTTTATAGGATTAAATATCAATAAAGTATTAAGTTGTCCCCGACAAACAAATTCTACATAGTGCCGATATGAAGTTTGCAGAGCAAACAGCAGTAATTTAGTTCTTGATGGTGGGGCCTTTCTGTGCTAGTCCTTTCCCAACATTATGACAGATTTGTATAGCTCTGGCCCACATGAAAGTATAGGAAAACAATTTTAGCTCTGACTGTCTCTCTGCCAGCTGGGGAACACAGCAGCTATTTTTATTTTCTCTGTAATACTGTGTGCTTGTTGTGGGATGAGCAGGGTTTGGCCATGTTCACTGCTTACCAGCTGAGGACACTCTGTATGACTGTTCCCAGCTTTGGTAGCATTATCCAGAGTTAGATCCCAACAGTGCTTTCAGACAACATGTTACATACTGGGTCTATGAAATATTTAATGCAGATTTGCAAATGACAGTGGACATAAGTTCAGATAGTCATGGACCATCTCGAGAGCAGGTCAGAAAAGAAGAACTAAGAAAAGAAGGAGTAAGCTGAGAATGACTGGCCTGAAAATGAGTAGAAACAGGAATCTATTAGGTTTTCCGAATGAAAAGGCATCTGATGGTGGATGGTTGGACTGGATGATCTTGTAGGTCTTTTCCAACCTTGGTGATTCTATGATTCTATGATGGTTGTGGATTGAAGGAAGATGTTAGTGAGGAAAAAAATACAATATTTTTAGGGATATGAAGTCAGCGGGAAAAAATTTAGGAGCTATATGTGTCAGTTCCAGATAAAACAGACAGAGGACATGCTCTCTGCAAGGAAGATAATGATGGCAAAGTCCTTTATAAGTGTATTAATAGCATGTATTTTTTAATGAAAAGACAGTCTTTCTTCTTATGATTAGCATTTATTTATGTGTACATATTTAGGGCTTTGGTGAACTATTTGTGTTGATATAAACAAAAAAAAAGGGCAGCACATTGAGCATCTTGCCAAGCAACAATTGTATGGCAGGAGTCTGTTTACACAGTCAAGAATGATATCAGGTTCCTGAAGAGGTAGAGCTTCACAGGGTGTTTTTAAACTGATTTTACTTTTGGTGCAGATCAGTAAGGTGTGAATACAAAGTTACTGACAATAGACTCCATGATCACATATTTTGGAAACAGTAGAAGTAATTCAGAGACCTAACAGTGGGGACGGCTTGATGTGTGGGCTGGATGATATCAGAGGTCTTTTCCAGCCTCAATAACTCTATGATTCTATGTATACTTAGTGTAAACAAGGTCAGCTTGTTACATTTGTTGAATCATAGGGACTCAGCATTTATGTTTCGTGTTTTAATTGCATGGTATACTGTTTTAATCTTGAATTTTAAGAAGAGGAATCAATAAAGCAAATATTTGCATTCATGAAGAACTGCTATTTAATATTCAGAGTTTAACTATAAAGGTTTACAACATAAAGCTCATATGACATATGCATTTAAAACATCAATATTAAAAGATGGTATTCTACTTTCTTCTTCAACTAAGATATAATACACAATGTGTAATAAGGTATAATAACCAAAGCACATGGTTAACTTGCCTATATTTCACAAGGAAAAGTACCTAAAGAAAATCTCTGCTTGCTTCAATTAGTTCCCTAGAAGGAAGTGGAAAAAAATTTAGTTTAGTTGCTCAGTTGCAGTGATAAAAATATTTTTCCACTTGATCATTATAGTTTTTAAATGCTGCAGGCTTTAAGTGGCACTCAAATAATCAGATCTAGTGGTATTGAAGAGGTCTATTTTTCTTAAGACAAATTCATCATTCATAGAGTTTACAATCAGCATAAACTTAATAGAAATCTCTTTTCACAGAGAGTGAGTCACTCAAAAATGTTTTTTTGAATGAGACAACTTGTTTTCTAATCTATTTTCTTACTTGGCTTGCTGAAGGATTTCTCACTTTGAGGGCAAATTATGTGTGGAAATTAGAGAAACTAGGATGTGGCATAGGGTAAACCTTACTTCCCTAGGAACCATGTTGGCACAAGTTTGTCATGTCAGTTAGCTCCCCTGGAAACAGTCCCTTTCATAACCTCACAGTGCTTTTTTGCATCCAGTTCTCCTGGAAGTGATTAATAATCTCATATTTGTATTTCTTCCCAATGGGCAGGAAGGTGAAACAAGAGCTGCACTGTCTCATCCTCTCATCCTTTGCCATCCAAAATGAATCTGCAGACTAATTAATGGGTCCTTCCTCCTTCAGAAGGACAAAACAGTGGATCTTCTAATTCTTCAGACTATTATCTTATGTAATATGATATAAAATTTTGCTGCAAAATAGATGGACTTGTCTTTTCCAATATGGCATATATTACTATACACTTTGTTCCATAGTCAATATACACGATTTCCCATTGTTTAACTACCTCCTTTCTTAGAGGTAACAGATGACACAAGTATTTATCAGTCACATCATCTCTGACAATATTTCAGAAAACTACTGACTGCTCCCTGTATTAAAATATTACTGCAGTGATTCATTGTGGATTTCCTGTAGCTGGCAATGAATTATGATTATACAATATGTGACCTTTTCAAGGCTTATAAATTTTACAGGTGCTTTTACAGAAGCCAGTTTCAACACCGTGTCAAAATATTTACTTACTTATGACGGATTTGGACTTATATTAAGCTAGAGGTTCCTGCCTCATTCATCCAAAGTAATTGAAAGCATAACTGAAAGCAATTTCTACCCACTGCCTGCATGAAGGAGCATTTGTTGAATTTGCCTTTACTCTGTAAAAAATTATCAGATTCATTATTGGCAGTATCACACTGAGCTTCATTAACCAACAGTTCTGGAATCCTGCACAGCTGCCTGATCAGAACGTGTTTAATTATACCGTCAACCTACTGTGCTAATTATTATAAATGCATTATAACAGTAAACATGAAACGTATTAATTGCAGCTTTATTGCTGAATAAAGCAATGGCTGAGCTAGCCTTTTCTTGTTTGCGTTTGGCTTGGAGATTGTGTGGTTGAAAAGGTGAACACTATTAATGACTGATGGTAGTTCTTTCTCACCATTGTACTATCTCTGAAAACTGAGATGTGAAATGTTGCGTTGGGTGATGTGTTACCACAACTTTATATTTCAACAGTCTCACAGCTAAACAATAGTTGGAAGTACTGAAGCTGTGAATGGCAAATTAACACGTCTATACATAAGGGATTACATGCAGATGTTCTCTAGGCTTCCAAATTGCATTGCAGCCAATGGAGTTCAGTCAGTACGAGGAAATTCACAGCTGTCCAGAGGACCAAATATCTGCATAACTGAAAGGCTATCATCAGCTTTCTCTTATTAGATGTGCAAATTCCCATTTCAGTTTTCTATCTGCTCAATAATTTTCATATAGTTTTAGAAATTTAAGACCCATGAACAATTTGGTGTCAGTAAGAAAAGTGATGGTAGGGAATGGTTCTGAACCCTGGTACTTGATGTGTTGGCATGAGCCCTGGTCTGCTGTTGGCATGAACTCTTCTGAAGAGTTCCTGGGTGTGATTTGAGAACTAACATGGATCAAAGACCATTCCCAAATCAAATTTAGTTGTGACTGCCTTGGTTTTGGAAGTTAAAAAATTTAATAGTATGTCATAGTTTGACATCATGCTTGTACCCATGGGCACAGTGTTACGTATGGCTGTAACCAGTGAACTCCCTCATTTCTATCAAGATCAGTAGGTTGGAAAGGTAGTCCAAGTGTTGTTAAGTGGAATAGCAACCATTAGAGACAGATATACAGCTGCAAATTGAGTGAATGCATGGAAACTAAAAATACACTAGTTGAAGTAAGCATGATTCAGTTTTACTGACCTGAAAACATACTCGGAAAATATGAGATGCAAACTCACTCTGTTCATTAGATTATTGTTTAATGGTGAGGTGCCATGGGCTTTTTTTGAAGGTAAAACTAGAGACATTTCATGGATACTCTTTCCTTGTTCTATCACACCTACAGATGGCAAGGGCAGGCCAAGAGACCCCTCATTATTGGAAGACTATATTTAATCTGACTCTCTTTAGGAATGCCTAGAAATTCTGCTCCTCCTACATTGCAAACATTACACTGTTTTCCATAGGTGTGGTTGAGTTTGTCAAGGGATCCTCATAAAATGGAGGTGAATAACTTTAAAACCATCACCTGAAAACCTGGTTTCTCCATTGAAACTTTAGTTTCTTAGTGCAATCTGGCTCTGAAAAGAAACATTTTTCTATGAATCTATTTAGCCTTAAAAACTTTCCTTTTTTTTTTTTTTTTTCCTTTAAACCTTTCATTCACTGTTGTGCCAGCTGCTCCCCTTCCATTCCCACATACAAGGAGTCTCACAGAAGTTCCTTGGTAGATTTTCTAAAGCGGAATCAAAAGAAACATACATAGAAATTGTTAAGTCTGACAAGAGTTGGACTCAATGATCCCATGGGTCCTTGCAACTCAGGATATTCCATGATTCTATGATATATTCAGACTCGAAATGTCTCAGTATGTCCATACTCAAACCTGTCGATTCCCGTTTTGACAGATTTTTAGAAGTGTGATTGAAAATAAAACATAGCCTGAAACTGAATTTTTCACTGTATTAAGAAAATTCAGAAACAGGTTTTGACTGTGACCTATTTTGACAGTTTTCTTAATGACCTTTAATGGGATTTATATATGAGATAGATTGATGGGTTTTTATGGGACATTTGGTTTAATTAGAAAAAAAAAAGCAAATAAAAAAGGAGATATTAATATCAATTGAAGTGTTACTTTACTTTTACCTTTTAATTAGAAGCAAAAAGGTAGCTAAGAAAGAATGTTTCCTTTGGAACAAAAATTCAACATCTTTTGTTGTTGTTGTTTATTTGAGTATTTACTTAATAAGTACAAAGGATGATTTTGTCTTACTTTTAAGAGAGGGGAAATCATGAATGGGACTTAAACCTTTGATAGCTTAAATAATTACCCCTTCTTAAATTCTGAACATGACAGTGTATGTGCAGAGGACAAGTAGTCATTGTAACTGGCTGCTAGATGAATAGAGATCATTGTACAATGTCTATTCTGCTATGGACTCTAGTCTCCCTTAATAATAAATCCATCTTCTCTAACTGATAAAGTGTAAAACTGAGTATATTAAGTCTTTGGATAAAATGCAGGTAAATGATAGTGTATTATATTTCTTATTAAAATAATTACAGTAGAAGAAGATCTGATTCTTTCACAGACATCAAGGAGTAGTAGAATCTTGATGGTCAATTATTAGTTTGCAAATTAAGAATCAATTTTAAAGAATCAACTTAAATAAAATTATGCTTATAAAATAGAAATGTTTTTTTTTTAATTATCTCCTTTCACAATAACGTTCACAGAAAATCTATCAAGAAAAACAAACCGTAAAGATATTTTTTTAATACCCATCAGAAAATATCATTTTCCTTCTCAAAATGTTAACTAAGTCTGATAAAAAGACAATCAGTGAAAAGTGAGTCTAATTTATGTTGCTTGCAAAACATACTATGTTGTCCTAATTTATAGTGTAAGACCCATATTTTTTTGGACACCACTTTTTCTAACCTTTTCTCTGAAGAATGGCAATAATTCTCACAAACTCACTCATTCATTAGGAAGAATTTTGTCTTGGAAAGAGTGGTGATGCACCTCCCCTGCCCAGGGAGGTGGTGGAATTACCATCCATGGAGGTGTTCAAGACACAGTTACATCTGGTACTGAGGGATGTGTTTTAGTGGAGAAATATTGGTGGTAGGTGGATGATTGGAATGGATAATCTTGGAGATCTTTTCCAAACTTGAAGATTCTATGATTCTATTCTATTGAAACATACCTTAGACACCAAATTTGCATCTAAATGGCATAGTTAAGTCCCAGTCTGGCTTTATTTATTTATTTTTATTTACTTATTGAGATTATCAACAGTATATCAGTGATGACATGTTGTTTCAATGATGATTCCTTTTTGTACAGACACAAAAATGCACTAATCTGTGTCAACGAGCTGTTTCCATTTTTTAACTTGCTTTTGCAGCTTGGAAGGCAATGGTATCCTGGGCTCCATCAGAAGAAGGGTGACCATCAGGGACAGGGAGGTGATTGTCCCTCTCTGCTCTGCTCTTGTGATGCCCCATTTGCAGGACTGTGTCCAGGTCTGTGTCCCCAGTCCACAGGCTGTGAATGCTCTGTTCCTTGAGGTTTTCAAGGCCAGGTTGGATGAGGCCCTGGGCAACCTGATCTAGCTCCAGATCTGGAGGTTGGTAGCCCTCCCTGTGGCAAGGGATTTGGAACTTGATGATCCTAGGAGGCCCTTCCAATCCAAGCCATCCTATGATTCTATGATATTGATTTTTAAGTGTATATTTATCTTAATGCAAGCAAGGAAGTCAATCCATGGGATATAAATCTCAGTTTCCCTGTGATGAGTTTCACCATAAGCTGCTGGTTTCAAAAATGACACGTGAAGATTAAAGAGATTTAGCTTGTTGCAAGAATATCCTCATAACGCACATCAGGTATCAACAAAACATTCACTAAGGCCTAAGCCCGTGACACCATGCCTCTCTTCCTTAAGGTGTTTGCAAGGAGCTCCTCACAATTTCTTTGAATTTTCCACCTTGTTGCATCACTATTTTGTTTCAAAACCCACTGTTCATAATCTCTTTGAAGAGGACATTTCTTCACACTGCTTGAATGGGCCATAATCCTTCACTGATGTCCTTGAATGCTGTCATCACGTAATCCTGACAGTCATTACTTGTACAGAAACAAGACTACTAGTGGAGTTTCAAGTACATGAAACTGAAAGATCTGTAGAGAAAGAAGCTTAGATTTAGACTCTGAACATCTTCAACATTTTACATATTTAATCCTTTGGCCCAAGGGCCTGATGAGGAGTAAGTATTAGGATAGCCAATGTTGAAATATTCAGTTGCTGGTCAGTCTAATTATCAGATATGGAAGTGATTCAGAGAAAAAAATAATTGGAGATTAGTCTATACATGCTTAGTGATGACTTAAAATCATCAGAAGAATGATGATGTTGGATAACTATATACTTTATTGTAATTATTTTGTATTTGGCTGTTAAGCATGCCAATTTTGCTGCCTGTTCTTGAGTGGATGTCTTCAAAATAAAACAGAAATCTAAACACAGGAAAGGGGCAGAGCTTAGCATCCTGGTTGCCTGTGTTTGTTGCTAGTTTTGCAACTCAATTTATATAAACTTGCTGCCAGTTTTAGTTTTTCTAGCATTCAGAAAATGTGATTGTGGGCTGGCCTCAATATCACTAGAAAATAAACATTTATTGGGGTGTAACTGAGTTTTATTCTTTGTATTCCTCTGTCCAGCTGCAGAAAATACTCTTAAAAGATTGAAAGTAAAGGTTTCTTGCTGAACAGAAATGGGAAATATAGCTTGATGTTGAGATTTTGGATCTCCTAAGTCTGCATAGCAGTAAAGCTTCACTGTTACCTGTCCTTAAACCAGCTGCATTTTCTTCCAAACTCAGATCAAAATGAACAAAGAGTCCCCACACTATGATCTGGGTTTTGTTACAATCAGCAGTGTCAGACAGCTGTAGAAATGGTTTGAAGGTAATTCCTTTACAGCTCAATACCTAATTAGAAGGATGGAAAGACAAGACTTGAAGCAGTATTGGTCTCTGACACGTAGGCTATATCCTGCACCCCACTGTGCATGCACATATACAAATACAGATGTTGATGAGCACTTGCATTCACTTGAAATAGAATGTTTGCAACTGTTCGTAATTTCTGTAAGTCTGCCACAGCATCTTAAATCTTTTCCTATGCCTTGTAGCAGGGCTGATTTGAGATATCTTAGGCAAGATTCAATTTCTATGGCTGTGACAGAAGAACTGTGAAAGCTTTATGGAGATAAATGTGATGATGAGTAGCAAAAAGTATCAGTGGGGTTCTGGAGGATGAAGAGGTGGTTTTGATGGAAGCTCCAGGAAGGTGAAGGGAGGGTTCAGGAGGAGACCAGTCAGTTTGAAGAGTTGTGAATAATTTCAGGAAGTCATTCTAGGGAGAAAACTTTCCCCTGTTCATTAACCTTCATTAACCTCCTTTTGACTGCTGATCAGACTGTGTGGTTGTGTTGTGGGTATAGCATCCTCTTCCACTGCCACCCAGAAAGCACTTCCTATCTCACACATTTCCTTATGACCATAACAGACTTCCTGGGACTCTTGGGCTCCTATCTCACCAGTGAAAAGTAGGAGGAGGAGATCAGCTTATTCCTGCCCCAGGTTAATGGGATGGGATCCAGGAACTGCACTGAGATTGGGTCAGCCCTGCGGAGCTGTGTTTGAAGCACATGGAAGACAACAGCTTTGCCAAAAGTGACTCCCCCTCCTCCTGCACCACCATCACCACCACAAAACAGACTTCTTGCGGTAGCAAGAGCATTGAGGTCCCTCGTGCCAAGCTATGGCTGGATGGCTTGGCTACTCAGGCTGGATGAGGCTCTGGGCAGCCTGGTCTGGTGGTTGGTGACCCTGCACATAGCAGGGGGGTTAAAACTAGATGATCTTTGAAGTCCTTTTCAACCCAGGCCATCCTATGATCTATGATTCTATGAAGGGGGAGGGAGGTTGGCAGTTCCAAAGGTTTAGATAACTCAAATAACTAGGCTCTGTAACCCCTAGTATACAAAAGTTAGGACAATTTTGTTGTTCTAACATACTTGTTCTTCTAGATAAATCCTTTATCTAGGTAAATGCCACCTCTCAAGTATTCTATTAGAATCAAATGTCAAAGCCATAGAAATGTTTCTTCAGCCACTTGCTCTACTGCAATGCAACAGAAAAAGAAGGAGGCATTTGGCTTAGAATTCACACTAGATTTTGTTTGCTTGTTTGTTTTCTGTAATCTCTTCCTTGAAACAATGCAGGAGGCTAAGAACTTGCTCGGATCTGATGAACCTGAAAATCTATTTCTGTTTGGCTGTTATTCACTAGGATTTGTTCAATTGCATAATAAGAGAAAAGGACTTTATGAAGTTGCACTGCATTCAAGGTCACTGTCTGTAATTGACAGCAAACATTGCTCCAGGCTCCTGGTCTGACCTGCTGAACTACAGAATGAGATAAGCCCTGTAACTATCCTTTCAGGTAAGTCTTGCCAACAGTAAAAATCTGGGCAAAGAACGTTAGAGAGAATTTTTCAATTGTACCTCGAGGTGTAAGATGAGGAAAATCCAGAACAAGTGAAAACAGAATGCAAGGAAGGCCAGAAGGTCACCCCTGTAGCTTAACCAGTGCATGTGTGTTGCTAGAGGAATCTGAAATCAAAGTTACCATCAAAAGAAGACAACATTTTGAACTATTCCATATTTGATTATTTCAGATGGAGGAAGCTGAGCTCCTGGGCCCAGGAATTCACATATCAAAACATTCACATGTCCAGTTTTATGTCACGCAATGAAACAGAGCAGAACTATCTGACATTGAGAGCTAAAGCTGCAGAAGTAGAATTGAAAAGTAGTGTTTAAATAACACAAACAAAGGCAGAAGATCCAGCATGGACCACCTTATTCATTATTGTGCATTTCGTACTAAAAGTTTCCATTTCTTTTTTGAATCAAGTTCATAGAATCATAGAATCCTTAGAGTTGGAAGGGAACTTTAAAGGCCATCTGTCCCACTGTCTGCAATGAACAGGGGCGCTCACAGCTCCATCAGTGCTCAGAGTCCATCCAGCCTGACCTTGAAGGTCTCCAGGGATGGGGCACCAACCACATCTCTGGGCAGCCCATTCCAGTGCCTCACCACCCTCTCTGTACAAGACTTTCCCTTATATCAACCTAAATCTACCCTTTTAGTTTGGAACCATTTCCTCTCATCCTAACAATGCTCAAGGAATTCTGGGTTAAGTGCAATTGTGTATAATGAAACAATGTATATCATGTGTACACACGTACACACGTGTAGTCTTATGCCATACCATTGTGCTTAATCCTCCATTGTCTTAGCCACGCTGTAAAAATAAATTGACATAAAATGAAATATATGCTGGAAAGTAGGAAGTTCCTCCTGACTGACATGGGCTTGTGATGCCAGGACTTGTTCTATATTCATCTTACAAAACCCCGATTATATTTCTCTCACACTGCAAGACAATAACTAAGCTTCAACTGCTTTTGGCATTTACTAAATTTTTGTCATACCTCCCTAATATGCCTTAAGGGTACTTGTTGATACCAAGAAATGAAACAAAGCTTATGCTTTCGGTTGCCAAATCACTTCAGCCAGCTGGAAACAGTAAACTGGAGCCAGAAAATATTATTAGTGTTGTTTGAATTTGGAATATACAAGAGTGGCTTTGTCTTCGCAGTGTAAATGTTTCTTCTTATCGTGGAAAAGCCTAACACAAGAAAAGACTTATCTCATTAAGGTGGACTGCGTTGCAGCTCTAAGAAGTTGGCTGGAATACGGTTCCATAGCCCAGGCAAGTTCCATAACCCAGTGAAGGTAAATAAATGGTCCGTGTTCCTTTACGAGAAGTTACTAAAAGACCTCATCAGCTGAGGAAAGAATAACAATGAGTAATAGTCGTAAAATGAAGGCAGTCAAATCACAGTAGAACAGCGCATGTGTATTCAACAGAGAAGGTGATTAGATATGGGACTGAACTATGAGACTTGTAATAATCTGATGCTTTTAAATCAAGGCTGGATATCATTCTGGAAGATCTGTTTTGATGGAACTGGAGGGGTTTTAGTACAGTACATTCATTTGCTTCTGTACAGGTTGTTACTGGCGCATTGTGCAAAAGATCATGTCCCCTGCCTATAGCAGGGGGTTGGAACTAGATGCTCTTAAGGGTCCCTTCCAACCCAAACCATTCTATGACTCTATGAATCTACATTAGGGGTATTTTCTGTATGAAATATGACAGATTCTAATGTACTCTTTCAAACATCAACATCATCAACTTCATCGTTGTTTTTTTAACCCCCAAGAACAGAAATGACAAAGTCTTCAAAAGACAGTCACTGCACTAGACAAGGTGTGTGTGGTAGTGGGAGCTGCCTGGATCGTAAGCACTGGAATAGGCTCCCCCGGGGAGGTGGTTTAGTCACCATCCCTGAATGTGTTTAACAACCGTTTGGATGTGGTGCTCAGGGACGTGATTCAGTGGTGGATTCTTAGAGTTCGGGTAGTATGGTTAGGTTGTGGTTGGGCTTGATGATCTTTAAGATCTTTTCCAACCTGAGCAATTCTGTGATTTAGGATTTAACAGATGTAGCCTGGGATTTCACGCAGTCTGTTAAGTATGATGAGGCTGTTCTTATATCCCTGTGGTCAGTGCCACCGCACACTCTCCCCCTTGCTCCTTACTGAATACCCCCAGATCAGATGACAGAGATGATTCATAGAATCATAGAATGGCCTGGGTTGCAAAGGCCCACAATGGTCATCCAGTTCCAACCCCCTGCTATGTGCAGGGTCACCAACCAGCAGACTAGGATGCCCAGAGCCAGCCTGGCCTTGAATGCCTCCAGAGATGGAGCATCCACAGCCTCCAGCTATCCTGGCTTCAGTATCTGCTTCAACTCCTTCACAGGCAGCAGCAGCAAAATAATTCTCCAAAGGCAGCAAGGACCAGACTTCTGCTAAAGGCTGCAGAGCAATGATTTTTGAGAGATGCCTCTGTTTGCTCAGACATGAGCAGGAAAACTCCTATGCCCTCTCTGTAGGAAATGCCAACCTTCTGATTTGAACTTTGCGATTTTATCCTGTGTTCTGCCCAGAGAGACTGAAAAGAAGTATCAGCTGGCTAGAACAAAGCCGAAGAGAAAAGATAGGAGCTGTATGGAAATGAGGGTTGTATTTTTGCATACCCCACCCCGTAGCGAGTGAGAGCAGACCTGAAGCTTTTCCTTCCTACACGTGCAGCTGAAGGGATGTCTGTGGACGTGTGGGGTGAGCTGTTGGAGGGGAGTGCTGGACCACATAGCTGTGTGCCTTGCAGGGCAGCTCTCCCAGCCTGCCCAGACGCCCTCATCCCACCGGCTGCCATCCGAGCCAGCAGCCAGATGGTCGGAGAGTCTGGAAACGGGAGGACCGACGCTTCCCAGGCAATCTGCATACGTGCAGCCTTTCTGAGAGCTGATGCGGAGCTGCGAGTCCTCCAGCTTGTGCAACCCTGATGGAGCCTGGCCAGTGCCACCACTAAAAGGCATTGCTGCTACAGACCAGATTGTCCCTCGCTGTCAGCAGCTGTCAGGGTACTTATCCAGGGAGGCTATTTTGCTTCAGGATCGCAAGCGTATCAATATTGCTGAAAGATTTATTTATTAATTCATTTAGTTTAGTATATTATATTATTTTATATCTGTCTTTCTGACCCTCTTTTCTGATGCGGGATAAGTTTGTTCTTTTGCAAAAATCGCTCTTCCATCCTGAGCAATTCTGTGATCCTACGATCCTAAACTCTGCTGTTACCGTTTCACAAATGATCCGCTCTCGAGAGCACTGATTTTTCCAGAGATGAAAAGCACCATCTTGTGGCGTCAGGGGGACTTTACAGGTACCGAGAGAAACTATGGCTCCTTTCCAGCTCATGAAGTCACAGAGTCTGGGGGTGCCAGCTCCTCACTTTGGTGTTTGTCTCTACAACTCTTCACCAAAGATGTCTCTGGCCAGGTTGGAACGAAGTCCTGGCAACCTGGTCTAGTGGCTGCCAACCCTGCCCACAGCAAAGGGTTGGAGCTGGGTGATAGTTGGGGTCCTTTCCAACCCAAGCCATTCTATGATTCTATGTTTTGCGTATGAAAGACAAGCTTGCAGACTGCAGAGAGCAAACCTTGCTTATCACAGCTTCTGCATCTCATCTGTATTTTGGGCATAGCTTTAAGCTTTGGTCTACACCTTTCACAAGGCTGGCAGCCTAGACAACCAAACTCCCTTACTTCTTCTCCAACACACAAACTAGTTCACCTGTTTTACTGGAGACTAATTTTCCAAAAGCATACATTCTTCAGTCTGGAATTCTCTCTACACTATTCCATAGGATGTCCCACCTCTCTAAGATATAATGAGGGCCTAAAACACTAAAAGCTGGATGGATGGGGATGTGAATGGGGATGTGGAAGATAATTCCCTTGGTTACAACACTAACAGGTTGGATGTCTGACATCTAAAGATTTAACATAAGCCTGCATATTACAGCTGATGCACTGCAAGAAATCCAAGGAAGCCCAAACACAGCACTTAAGTCATGTATACAGACTGAGGAGACCATGCAGTCAGTGACTAGAACTGATGTTTTGCTTTAAGTATAGGTAATCAATCCTTTCAAAATAGCCATATTGGCAATATAGAAGAGCACAGTGCTCTGTTAGCATCCAGTGAATGGAAGGGAGGAGGACATGAACCACAGTCCAGGCACTGAATGCTTGATTTTATGCTGGTTGCTCTGTCATGATTGAAGGCATTTGTGTTAAAATTTCTCTTTCCCTACAAGAAAGGACCCTCGTTCACATAACCAATCTGCTTCCTTGCCCTCACCCTTTTCCCTACATATTCTTATCGATTTTTCTATGCATTTTCCTTACCATCTCCTATCAGCAACCTAACTTCTAGTTGATAGGAAACACCTATGGCCAGCTTCAGAAGTGGAGTTCTCTAATAAACTTGAAATTGGGATCATTAATAAACTCACAAATTCTCATGAGACATTTCTTCACCTTCTGTCCTCTGATGTAACTTCAAGCACTGATGTTGTGTGGGATAAAGTATGATTCCAGATTTGCCCTCATCATTATCAGCCTCTATAGAGATTCATGGATTTAGCACCTAAGCTGATAACACAGAACAATTGGGAATTAGCCTGATTTTTATGGCATGGAATTGATTTGTTCAGAACCTTGTAGTCCCATTAATTCACAGCACTTCTGAAGGGAAAATTGTTTCTTTTATGTAACCTAAGTCCAGACACCAAACTAAGAGCAATTGGTAACACCCATGATGTTCCCTCCAGCCTCAATAACCTGTGATTGACTGCACCAGCAGCAGATGATGCCTTCATACAGATACTACAGTAACAAAATCAGTAGCAACAAGTGAAAAATATTCAGGATATAACCAGCCTTTATATTTTATATAAAACACAAGGAAAAGATATCTCGTTTTCCTGCTGAATGCAAAAGAAATACTAAGACTTGTTCATTTTCAAATCATAGCTATGCATGCATGATATATTGTTTTATTTGTTCTAATCAACAGCAAAGCCTTCAGTTTTTTTCCTGTAATACTCCATATCTGGCAGATAGGCTTTTGTTCAATTAGAATAGATTTTTTAAGCTAAGCAATACTCCAAAACTCATGACAAAACCCAGCAAGGTGTCCTTTACAGTATACTGATTTTCACACATTCCAATGATATAAGGCTGGCTAAACGGCCTCTTTTAAGCTTCCTGTAACTCTCATGGAGTGAAAAAGCATCTCTTGGAGAATAAACAACAACATGAGTAACTATAATTAATGACTGTGGTCTCTGAGCTCAGCTGGAAGTGTGAACTGGGGGCTCACACTGAGCAGAAATGTGTGCGAAGCAGCAGCTCCTGCCTTCTGCTGAGTTACAGAATTTGCTTGAGCCAAGGAATAAAAGGAGCACGAAGGCGTACGGGTGGGGTGATTACAGAAGAGGAGGGGAACGGACACAAGGAAGCATTTTGGGGGCAGAAGTGAAAAGATGGTCAAAGTCAGGGAAGTCACCAGCGTTCCTGATGTAAGATACGTAGGTTGCTCCAAAAATAATATTGCTAATTTATTTCCATGGAAACTGCAGCGCATACAAAGAGCACAATAACACTTTTCAATAGAGCAAATTCTCAGCTACAAAACACTCTTTTTCAATGCAGTGAGCACTTTCACCTGTAATGAACAAGAGCCTGCGTGCCACATTAGTAAACATCTGCACCAGTGGAGATGACTACTGTCATTTTCACCACTGCTGAAATACACCACCCACCCCTCACTGTGCTCACATCCACTGGTTGGTCTCCATAAACGTTCAGTAAGCACTGATAAATGTCAGTGGGAGAATTTTTTTCTGTATGAAGGAATTCAGTTCCACACCTTTGCTTTATCTGCACTTCCATGTCAGACGCCATTCTGTCTGTCTGCCCCTCCGCTGCCATCTGCCATACAGCAACAACATGGAATGGGATATTGGTGGGAAAGTTCAACCTCTACTGATGCCACAGCAACCTCCACCTCTGACACTGTGAGACAACAGGAAGCATCAGTTTCATGTTTTCTTGTCTATTTTTTTTTTTCTGGAAAAGGTTAACCACTTTTGGACTAAGCAATCTACAGCTGTGCAGGAAAGTAGAGCCCAAGCCTACTGATACACATGAAGGTTGACTGCAAGAAGCAAATACATTATGGAAGAGAACAACCTGTTCTAAATCTGTGTTTCCATTTAAGCTGGTGAAATTTATAGCAGTTAAGCACATCCTTAATTGGAAAAGTATGTACATACTTAGAAGCATACATGAATTAAAGATTTTGCTATTTTTTTCTCTGAATCCAAGTTTTTGTTGATTTATTGATACTGTTCGTACAGACATTCAAAGCAAAGATTAGCCCAGCAGAGACAATAGGGAGAAAGAAAATCAGAAAATAAAATGAAGATCATCAGCTCATGCCAACTTTGCTGATGTGATTTTCTTGACTCCTTAAATAAAGTGAGATACATCATTTTTCTTATCTACAGACAAGGCATCTGTGCCTTATTATTATTATTTTTTTCCTTCTATTTTCACATTTCTTTGAAACTTGTAGAAGTGCTGATACAGAGCAATCTGATTCCTTACACCTCTGAAAGCACAAGTTGTGTTGAAAAGACAGGTTAGTGTTGCTTTGCCAGTAGTTCATATCTTATGCATGGGAGAAAATGCAGATATAAGATAAAATGAAATGGCTTGAGAGACCCTGAACCTAACCTGCTCTTTTGGGGCGTACAAACAGTAGAACAGAGTTTCCTCTTCAGGCATTTCTCCAAATGACACACCATCTTTAGGGGAGTTCAAGCCAAAGGAACCACAAATTCATAGAACGACTTGGGTTGGAAAGGACCTTAAAGGGGCCAGGGAAATACTGGAAGACAGGAAGAACAGGTATTGGAGTGTTCCAGTCCCAGGCCACAGATGAACGTCAGAAGACGAGGGATCTTTCTATGAGAAATGTCACTTTCAAAACTGTGTGGATGCTCTCTGAGGGTTAAGTTATGGAGAAAAAAAGAAAAAAAAAGACATGCAGAACTGCCTACCCAGGCATACTGGATATATAAAAGATCTTTTGCCTTCTCAAGGAATACAATTCAGAATTGCAAGAGAGAAAAGAGCCTTTCACTGTTTCTCCCATCATCACTGCCCAGTACCGTGAATACTTTTATGTCACACCATAAAGTTGTCACTGAAATGATAGAAGTCCTCTTTACCCTACTACTGTCCAATTTGGTCAGGAGCTGTGTCTAACCTGGTGAAGATCATGCATAACCTATATAGTATTTCTTTATCTAAAAATCATAAACAAGAAATCACAGGTTCCCTTAAGTTTTGCTGTCTTAGGAAATACATTGGGAAGAGTGATTTGATCCCTACACGTCATCTCTTTCCATTGACTATAGAGGGATTCCACATGTTTAACAGTCTGGGAAAACTCACTGCACTACACTGTACAGTATATTAATAAAGCAAGCTGAACAGGACTGTGGCACAGTGCAGCTGTGGGTTAGCAATGGCCAGGGACCTTTTCCAACAGATGGTTTGCATGCAGCCACCACTTTTTTGAGAATAAAATAGTATCATCATATGCACACTGCTGGCTGCCCATGGGCTCTGGGGACAAAGAATGGGACCAGACGTGGTCTAGTTTAAGATTACAGTTACAACATCAGTGTCTTCTTTGGAATGAAGAGTATGTGGATGCAACAATGTTGAGCTTTACAGTCGGATTAAATGACTGGGGATTTTCTTCCTCTAAAGGACTGCTTGAAAGCCCGTGGTCTTACGGATAGATTTACTTATTGGTCAACTGCACATTTTATATGCGGCTTCATTGAGAAAAAAACAGCAAATACTTAATCATAAAAGCACGCAACATAAGATGCCAACTCTTGGATGATTTAGGCTCTTCTACAGCTGTCGGGTTCTATCTGCAGCAATCTAGGTGCTAAATTCCCACTGAGTAGTTGATACCTGTACACTGTGGGGGAGGAATCTGGGCAGAAAAGCCCCACTTTTAAGAAGGAACCACCACAGAAGTTGAGTGCAATTTTATTGGGAAAGAGCTATCTGACTTGGCTTCATTACAGATTCACACATTCAATCACACCAACATCACTTTTCAAATACCATCTCTTACAAATGGATGTTGTTAACTTTTCCCGACAGTAAAGGCACAGCATGTGATTTTCATCCATCAGAGGAAGCTTAATAAATCAACCAGTACATTACAGCTTCACGCCAAGTTAGCACCTTCATCATGGAATGAAATTAGCAAAGCAAATACACTGGCTAATTGTGAAATATGCTAATTACCATCTCAACCCGTGAAATAAGGCATGAGTGATGTGTGACGAGCTTTGTACAGAGTCGTGAACACTTGGAAATGCGACACTTAAATAAAGTCTAAAACTGCTTATGCAGAGAGAAAGGAGAACAGACAGGGCTGGGGAACGGGGATGGTGGAAAAATATTTTCATAAGAAGTTGGAAACCTTTTCACTTCTGCTACTCTCATGGGATAAAAGGCTGGGAGTAGGGAAGCGCGCTGGTAGCAGCCAACCAACTATTTTTTATCTATTTCACACCAATCTAAATCTATTCGGGGTCATTACAGAAGTTTGGGATGAATTCACACATTGGCACTGTTTGATTTGCAGTCAACAGAGCTATGGTTTTCCTTCAGTAGAGAATTTGTCTTTTTCTTAGATTAATTCAGACTCTTCTGCTCACAAACTAGGCACTGACAGTTGGTCTTTGTAAATGTCTTCATTACTGAGAATGATTAGATGATGTATGGGAACATATCCCAGCCTAGGCTTTTCTCTTCCATTCAACTCAATTATTATGTACCCTTACATATTTCTGTTTTCACAAAAATTTCCTACTTACATTACTGTATCAATCTTCTAAATTACATAGCATTTTCTCTATTTAAACTCTCCCTTACACCTCCGAAAAACAAACAGAAGGCCATCATTGTGCATCCTGGGGAAAGAAGACACTGGGAAATGGATAAAGAGCTGCAATAGCTCAGTAAAGATGGAAAGCAGCACAGATGCAGGGAATGATGCCTCTTTTTATACAGTTGCCCATTTAGTGGCATACCTTTCATCTCTTTAGCTCTTTCCAAGGAGTCTAATAAGGTCTACTCACATGCAGACTTAGATAGGAAGTGTAGTGGGAACTAAGCCTTTGAAGACTTTGAAACACGGTGCTAATGGCTGAGAAGCATCTGTCTTTGATTTGTGAAAAATAGAATTAAGTCTAACAGTTAATTCCATTAAAAAAAAAATAATGAAGAAATAAATAAACAAACATACAAAGATTCCACATCCTTAAAAAAATTTCTGAGAAATGCTGCCTAGTCTAATCCCAGTTCACCATTACCGTGCCAAGAATACAACAGTTTCTCAAATTCCTGTAAAACAAGCGATGGAACAAAATGTCTCCCAAATTCCAGAACTGCTCAGAGAAATTCAAGACTGAAGCTGAAAAGTATTTTAATATCTCACTAGGTTGGAATTCACTACAGCAAAAATAGAACACTTCTGTTGTTTATTACTGGCTGTAGTTGACCATGTGTTCGCAAAATGGAAATTGGATTTACCATTAATTTTTCTATCTTTTGCCATTTATTATTATTATTGTTGTTATTTGGACAAAGATAGAGACCTTATCTATCTCAAGCACATTTGAGAAAAAATGATTAACTCCTGATCCACTTCAGTGAACACTTAGTAACTAAAACATGGTCTCCCCTAGCTCTTAATTTTCACATCCTTCCTCATGCTGCCCCAGGTGATTTTATGGCCCAGTGTTGAGTTGGATCATGGAATTAGTGCAGCTGGAAACTAAGAATGTTTCCAATTATATTAAATTTAATTTGTTCCATGCATGGATGTGCTTTACAGAAGCTCTACCTAGCTCAGCACTGTTTCCAACAGTGCCTGAGTGCATGTACTTTGGGAGGAAAAGAGAAGGCAAATGATGAAGAATTGTCCCCATAATGCTTTCCTGGTCTCTAGGCAGTTTGTAGGTCAGGGACCATCCGTATCTGATGTATTGTGTTTGTATCCTGGAATGAAGCTAGTGCATTTTCTCCTCCATACTGCACAGAACTAGTTAGTGAGTACCTAAGATGAGTGGATAGAAACTTGAAAAGAGTTGTCATGTAGATTTTTATTAAGTTTTTTTGCAGGATCAAAGAACCAAGTGTCTAGTCATTGCTTTTTGTAATTACCAGCTATTAAAAACATAACCTCAGTAAAAGTAGATGAGTCTTTTTCTAAATCTGACATAACTTCATCTTCTTACAGCTCTGTCTAAATTAATTTTTTAAAATTACCTGCATTTTAAAATTAAACCTGAGTACTTGAGGTAGAGCACTGTTTTATGGTTGGTTTGTTCTGGCTCTGCTGAGCCAAATATCGATGCCCCTGTTGGTGCACTTTCCAGCCAGCCAAAGAGCTCTTTTCAAACCAGATGGAGAGACAGCATACTGGCAGAGTTCAGCTGCTGCCTTATTCCTTGAATTTTCTAACTTTTTTAAAAAAGATCTCCTCTTGAAGGATTACATAGCTGAGCTGGTTTATTCAAAGTTCTTAACAACCCCAACAAGGGAGATGAAACAAACGCAATCTCTAGGGTGGGCCATTCCACCACTGATAGGTCTGCAGGGAAGAAGGGTTTGGAGCGTTTGGATGGGATTGCCAAGAGGTCTTGTCTACTCCTTGTCACCATGGAACTATTTGGTGTTGACACTGGTGATTGCCTCCATGTGACATCTTGCACTGCGTGGGGATCCCCTGTCCAGGCATCCCAAACAACAGCACTGAGCTCATGATAGAAGGTGTGCTTCACCTTTATATGGAAAGCAGGTCAGATGTTTCTTTTATCATATTCCAGAGATAAGGAAAGTTTGGACTCTGGTGAATTGTGGGAATAGATTTTATTGACCCCGTTTTCTTTTCACTTCTCATTCGTTATGCTTGCGTCAGGCTGATAAGTTTGCCAGGAGAATCAGGCATGAGATTTTAGCACTCCGAATATTAGGTGTATCTGGCAGCATGGGGGAGTGAGATGATATAAAGGAACAGTGTGTTTAGTGGAACTTACGTGTTCCTCAGCGAATTTCCCTTGACACTTTCCAGAAAAACAGTGAGACAGCTGTCATCATATAATATATTAGTATAAAACTGTGTAAAAAGGGACAATATGCTTGGGCACTGATTAAAAAGAAAAAGGGGAAAAACAACAACAACAAAACCAACCAAAAAAACAGCAACAGCAACAAAAGGACCAAGCAACCACGTTCTTTGTTAGTGAAAAGGAATTGTGAGAAAGTTTGGAAATGTGCCTCCGCTCAACTTTGGGAATTAGTTTTGAATTAGTTGGAAGTATTTTCATTCTGGCTGTGAACCAGCCCAAAGACCACCTGCTGTGAAATAAGGGAACACAGACCAGCGGTTATTATAGCAATAGCCATAAGTTGATTGCTTATTGGTACTAAACTTAAATCTTAGTAATTTTGAATTACTGAGTTAGTTTAGATTTATGGAGATGCAGGATCATTTAGAACTGCACTCATTCCAGAAGGGTATATTATCTAAACCAATTTTCTTGTAGTGATGCAATTGCAATGCCATAGTTACGGTTGTACCAGCATTCCCATTACAAACTCTTGCATTCAGGGTTCTATAATTTGACTATAAAAATGCACTCCTTGCTGAAACTTGGCATATAAGGTCTGAAATGAACAATTTTTATTTTTACTTTTCAAAAATTCAAGAAAGAGATATTTAGTCTTTCTTCAGTCATTTCTAGTGTTCCAATTCTGCAAGCAACAAAAAATAACAAAGCAGAAGTTGACTGTACGATGTCCTTCGTTGTTTATTTACTGTAATTTAATTTAGCCCTTTCCTGACAAAAGACAACATATTGTTGATACGTTGCAAACAAAGCATGCACATCCCTGACAACCCTTGTGGGAAGAATTGCAGTTCTGCACAGCTTTTCTAAAGAACGTGGAGAAGATTTCAGGTGTTCATAAATCAGCTAAGAACAGCTGTTAAGGATAACAGCTCGACTGATGACAGAATCGAGTGCACCCTCAGCAGGTTTGCTGACGACACCAAGCTGAGTGGTGCGGATGACACAGTGGAAGGAAGGGATGCCATGCAGAGGGACCTCGAGAGGCTGGAAAGGTGGGCCTGGGTGAACCTGATGAGGTTCAACACGGCAAAGTGCAGAGTTTGACACTTGGGCCGGAGGAATCCCAGGCATCCATACAGACTGGAAGGAGCGGTGCTTGAGAGCAGCCCTGTGGAGAAGGACCTGGGGGTCCTGATAGATGTAAAGATGAACATGAGCCAGCAGTGTGCCTTTGTGGCTCAGAAGGCAAATGGTGTCCTGGGCTCCAGCAGAAGAGGGGTGGCCAGCAGGGACAGGGAGGTGATTGTCCCCCTCTGCTCTGCTCTTGTGAGGTCCCATCTGCAGCACTGTGTCCAGGTCTGAGGGCGCAAGTACAAGAAAGACAGGGAGCTGTTGGAGAGGGTCCAGAGAAGAGTCACGAAGATGATCAGGGGGCTGCAGCACCTCCACTATAAAGACAGGCTGAGGGAGCTGGGCTTGTTCAGCCTGGAGAAGAGAAGCTGCGGGGTGACCTCATTGCAGCCTGCAGTACCTAAAGGGAGCCTACAGACAGGAGGGGAATCAACTCTTTGAAAAGGTAGGTAACAGCAGGACAAGGGGAAATGGTTTGGAGTTGAGGGAGGGCAGATTGAGGTTGGATGTCAGGGGGAAGTTCTGTGCTATGAGAGTGGTGAGGTGCTGGAACAGCTGCCCAGAGAGGCTGTGATGCCCCGTCCATCCCTGGAGGTGTTCAAGGCCAGGTTGGATGGGGCCCTGGGCAGCCTGGGCTGCTATGAAATGGGGAGGTTGGTGGCCCTGCATGGCACAGGGGGGTTGGAGCTTCATGATCCTTGAGGTCTCTTCCAACCCTGGCCATTCAGTATTCTGTGATTCTGCGACGAGTTTTGAAGAATCACTAGACACTGTTGGCAACCCTGCACATAGCAGGGGGTTGAAACTAAATGATCACTGTGGTCCTTTTCAACCCAGGCCATTCTGTGATTCTATGATTCTATGATTCTAAAATGGAGGGTTCCGATTTCATAAAGTGCAGTGGTTCATATGATGGCGTGGGCCTTATCAAAACATGCTCTCTTATTTGTGTTTGCTCTTCTGAAAATTCCCTTCTGCAACTTTACCAGCTTCTTTCCACCATGCAATACCCACAATTCTCACTGAGCTTTGATATTAATATTTACCGAAATTATTTTCAACGTTGATTTATTAATTTCAGTTCTCACTGGCTTATTAGCACTTTCACTTAAATCAGCAATGCTTACGTATTAGCTCAACCTGCTTATTACAAATGTACTTCTCTATCCACTAGAAGGCACACCTTACATTCAAATTAAAATCTTTGCAACCTGTGTGGTGTTATTCAGAACCACGTCTAAAAGCACATAGTTTCCATCTGATCTTAGAATAATGCAGATAAGGGCTGACATTTCAGCCAACAGAAAATATCCCAGTTTTTGGCTTTAGCATTAAATGAAACTAGCAGTGATTATTTTGCCTCTGGCTGCTAATTATTACCGTACGGTACTTCAGAAATACTTAAAGCCACAGAGTGTGTAAACCTACAGCGGAGTTTGCAGAGTCGTACAGCTGGATGAAGTGCCTGCAAAGCCTCCTTTTAATCTCATGGTGCATTTAGCTGAAACTGGGATTCTGTAAAATCACCTCTCTTTATGCTGTTCCTCAAACAGGGAGACTGACTTGTATTTTTGTTTATTTCTCCTGTGGTTAATAAGCCATTGAAATGGAAGAGCCGAGTTAATCTCAGAAAGGATGCCAGGTATTACTCTTGCTTGAGGGGTTGATCCTATGCTCAAGGAAGTCAATGACAAAATGCCTATTGACTGCAAAGAATTTAGATGAGACTAAAAGTAGCGATGAAAATACCAGAGTGGGTTGTATTTACAAATATATGAAGTTTCATATAACTCTAAAAGCAGAAATGATGTGATTCTACATTACACACACTATCTGCACCTATTTGAAATGAACCGTTTTGTGATGTTTTTGATGAGGAATAGGAATGGGTCTCAAAAAATGGGATTTAAGGGACAAAGATCTGCCTAGTTTATGCAAATTAATATTAATTTCAGAAAGTGTGAAAATTCTATTTGTGTTATTGAAATCATGTAATCATCATTAAAAGCCTCTGGAACTGTTTTGTTTTTTTTTAATTCCTACAATTTTTGGGGGAAAAAAAAGTAAAATATTAACAAAAAGATATATAAATATAAATATAATATATATAAATATATATATAAATATATATATAAATATAAATATAATATATATTTTAAAAAAAACCACCAGGATTTATTTCTGCTGGCATTTGGATATTTAATCTAAAACATTTAGAATTATATGCTTGGAAAACAATTTACTATTCTTACATTTCACTGCATGCAACCAGGATATCTCAAATAACCAAGCTGAGATTTAAACCAAAGATGGAAGTTCTGCATGGGAAACTATTTGCCTTCCATGCATTTATGAGAAGTACTGGTAAATTGTCTGATATTTTAAAACAATTACTGAACATTACTTCCACATGCTAATGCATTTTTTGATGGTTAAAGATGCGTGCATTTTTAATATGATTACTCATCAAGAAAATTTTCAGTAGTATTAAGCATACGACAATAGTCAACAAAACTTGGTAATGTTAGCCTAAGGCTAAAATGCTGAAATATCTTAATGTTATGATTTTGAGGCTGTATTAATGGCTTTATCATTAAACACTTCCATGAATTTGTTCATATTGGTGTCTGTAAGACTGGGGAACCATGAGAATAAGAGCACGAAAGGCATCAGCTTTTGCCATGATAATCTGATTCTTAAAACAGAAAATACCAGCACTGGGTAATGTCAAGGAACAACCAGCTTCACCACTTTACATTTAAGAAATCAAGTCACAGAATAAGTCTGAGTTTGCAATTACCCTTCAAATCTGGAGATTAAATTTCACACCCCACAGAATTCTGCATTAAAAAAAAAAGATGAAATTTAGAGCATTCCTTTAATCTTTTTAAGTATCCCTACATCTTGACAAAGTAAGTCAGAATTACTTGTCTCCCTTGCTGTGGGAATATTTTGGTGATGACATTAATGAGACTTTAGCACTGGATTTTGCCCCCACTCAATTATTTGATGTCTCTATTGAGTTCCAGGAGCAAGTTGAATACAAGCCAGCAGCGTGCCCTTGCCACAAAGAAGGGTAATGGTATTGCAGAATCATAGGATGATAGAACTATTTCTGTTGGAAGGGACTCTTGAAGTCCACCTGTCCAACTCCCCTACACTGAACAGGGACACCCAGAGCTCCATCAGTGTTCACAGCCCCATCCAGTCTGACCTTGGGTGTCTGCAGGAATGGGGTACCCACCACCTCTCCGGGCAACCTGTGCCAGTGCCAGTATCCTAGATGGCATTGTGCAATGTGCTGCCAGCTGAGCAAGAGAACTCTTGCTCCTCTGTTTCTTACTGTCAATGCCTATAGCACTGTGTCTAGTTCTAGGCCTCCAGTGCAAGAGAGACACAGCATGACCAGGGGACTGAAGTTCATCTGCTATAAGGAAAGGTGTAGACAGGTGGGGCTGGTGAGTCTGAAGAAGAGGAGGCTGATGGGGCACCTTATTGAATTCATTGAATAGCTGGTGTAGGGAGGAGAGAGAGCCAACTTTTTATGGTGCTGCCCAGTGTCAGGACAAGAAATTCCCTTGGACCAGCACTAAGCGTTTCTGTTCTGTGTGGGTGATGGAGCCTCAGGCATAGGTTGCTCAGAGAGATTGTAGGATCTCCTCCTTGGAGATCTTCAAAAGCTGTTCTGGATGGCCCTACTTGAGCAGGGGGACTGGTCAAGATGAACTCCAGGTCCCTTCCAACCTCAGCCATTCTCTAATTTGGTAAATCACAATTCTTTGATCATAATCCATTGGAACTGGTCCATATTCTCCTAAATGAGTATCAAATGAACTGAATATTTAAAACTGCATGAGGTGGCTTAATGCTTTCTTGGATACCAGTGAAACAAAGGTGAATGACAAAGTTAAAACTGGCAGAAAGCAACCTCTGAGCCATACTTATTTTACATTTTTTCTGTGCATTTTTTCCAATTCTGATACAGGATAGGAAATCTTAAATAGCAAATGTTTTCATTACCCAAAACAAAACAGAAACTATTTTGGATCAGGTCACAAACAACGTTTTCATACTTTTAAAGCATTTTATTTCAGAACCAGGTTTTTAACACATTCTCAAGTGGCAAATTAGCTTACAGTTTGGAATGCTCTTGAGATAGAAACATCATTGAAAATGATCCTTTCTCACACACTCAAAGATTTGTTTCTGAAATTTTGGCATATTTTAATATTTTGCTGAGGGATAAAACAAGAAACAGCTTTAATTATAAAATAGAAGAGCAGAATAACTGAAAATATATGACTGTTAGGAAAGGTGAAGGGAAAGATGTGGACCCATGGAATATCTTTCATATTACTTGCATCTAGCTTTGCTTTTGCCCGAATGAGTGAAAGGACTTTTTGTTTCTTCAGGAGTGAATTCAGGTCTTGTTTCCAGGTATTCCATCTTCCAAAACTGTTTACTAACTTGCTCTTGCTTCCACACTGTACAACTGAATGATTTTTATTCGGTTTTCTTTCCTCATAACGTTTCTACTCTCAAATTCATTAGTCTTTATTAAATTCTGGATTTAAAAAGTACATGACATTGACAAAATCTCCTTCTCTGGAGATGTTCAAGACCTGCCTGGATGCCTACCTGTGCTACCTGGTGTAGGGAACCTGCTTTGGCAGGGGGGTTGGACTCGATCTCTGGAGGTCCCTTCCAACCCCTACAATTCTGTGATTCTGTGATTCTGTGATTCTGTGAAAATCAATTATGTCTATCAATTAAAGTCAGCCATAGTTATCAGTTCAAGAACTGGCAGGCTATTAGTGCTTATTTCCCAGTGATCAGAAGACTGCATTGGTTATGTTGAGAAATAAGGCATCTGAGAAAGAAGATTTACATTAAGAACAGAATCTACACTGGGAAATAAAATAGGCCTTGGATCTTTCACTGGAAATGATATTATGGAGTCGTAATTATCAAGAGCCAAAGCTGTGCTGGGGAACCTGCTAACAAACTACAGGGGGGCACTCAAGTAGGACACTGCTCAAGTCTAATATTTGGTGCTAGTTTGCTTATGTGTATAGATGCAGTATGGGAAATAGAATTGCCTTTTTTTTCTTTCCCTCACATATTTGGATTTGATAAAGAAATAAAACCATAGTAAAAATACTTCACCTGATTATGTCTTCTTTCCAATTGCTAACAGGAATAAAAATACTGACCTCGTTTACAAACATCCTTGAGATCTGCTGATGAAAAATAATATATGCCAGCAAGGCTTTTTTTTTTTTTTTTTTTTTTTTTTTTTTTCCATCAGCATTATGCATAAAGTAGCTTAGAAGGACAGTGAAATTAAATCACATGGTTATTGCTAGAAATTGAGTGAAATGAGCATGAATGACTTTGGCAATCCAGAAGCATTGGTGTGATTAGGGCCAATGAAGTTGGAACAGCTCTGGTTCCTTCCGCCAAAAATGTGGCTTGCTGGCAAGTAGAAAGCTAGCCAGGCCTCTTCCAGATTCTGCATGCACAGCTGTATAGATTATGTGCTGTTGCTGTTCCACAATGGGCCCACAATTGTAATACTTTGTGACTGAGCTTAGGTTGAAAGGGAATTCATTAGGAAAATAAAAGAAAATCTTTATCAGAGCAAGAACATTAATACTCTTTTTTGCCATTTCACCTTAATTTCTTTTCCTTTTCACTTATATAAATCCATTAAGATACAATTAACTAGTACTGGCATTACTTACTACAACAGGGATCAGAAATCCTTTTTCTGCTCCAGGACTCCACTGGGTCATGGATAGAAAGAAAGAGAATCATCTAATCTGTGTCCAGCCACCTAAGAAGCTGATACAAAACACTCTCAAGGACTGATATATCCAGGCAACAATTAACAACTTAGACAATTACTTTAGGACAGAACAGAGTACTCCTCCTCTTTTTCTCAACCATTTTCTCTATTCCTCTGGAAAGCTGATTCAGAGAATATCAAGAGCCAATTTAATATAGTGCATGGAGACTGTTGTGAAAGAGCTGATATGGAACAGTAGAAAATGAACTTCTTTATTCTGAAAACAAATACGGTAAAACTGTACACTGAGTGGTCAGTGTGGGATGCTGATTGCATGTGGGATGCTCAGCAATTTAGCACAGGAAAGTCAAACCTTCCTCAGAGATGCAGTTCTAGAGAGGATGTTTAGGGCTTTTTTCCTACGAAGAGGCACAAATCAACCTTCCAGCAAAGCATTAACTGTAGTATTAGCTTCCTCATTTGTTCAGTGAGCATTAGAAATGGCCTTGTATGAAAACATATGACTGTTAAATTAAAAGAGAATATGAGATAGAAAATGTAGTAAAAGAAATGGATATGTCAACATGGTATAAATGCTGAGGTCAGACATCATCCTTAATAGTTGCCATGTTGGACCACCACTGGGTGTCTTGAACTTTTACCACCTCATGTTACCACTTCATGGGGATCTTCATGTTGTCTAAACCATAGATAGTGGAATCAATGTTGCTGTCTTCTTTGAGTTAAAATATAAATAAACTCTTTTTGCTTTCTGGGCTTCCAGGAAATATGGCTTTCTTGTTCAGCTCAGCCTATTTCCCTACTTTACTTTTGCACTCTTTCAATCTACTTTTGTCCATAACCATTAGTTAAAATTTCTTTCCAAGGTCTCCAGGAATTATGGCTTTGTTTCTATTTTTTATCCCAATTTAATGACCTTCTGTCCTGTTCAGTGATTTTTCTGATCTAAACTGAAACATATCTTTACTAGAGCTGATATGTACGTCTCTGTTTTTACTTTTTCTTTGCTGAAATTGTTGTCCAACCAAATGCACTGCAGTTCTTCCTCTTGAAAAATGCTTCACTCTGATTATTGGTTTTTGTGTTTTGTTTTGTTTTTTTTCCACCACAAATTTAGATTCAGAATTCCCTGCCCAGTAGGAAAGGGAGGAGAGATGCATACTGGTCATTTGCATATTTTAACAGACGGAGCTGCTTTTACTGTGCAGCTGTCAGTGCAGAAGAAATATTCTTTGGGGTAAAGCACAGTGTTTGACAAAAATAAAAAAGTCTTCTATCTCCTCCACTTCTGCCTCTTCCACTGATGAGGATGGAAGAAATTGTCACTGTGAATGATTATCCATCCTCCTGTATCAGAAGGACAGATATCTCTAGTGGCTGCAGATAAGCTCAGCTCCCCCAGACACTGAAATCCTTTCTATTTTAATAACTCCAAGTGCAGATGAGTATGTTATGCAACTGCTTGGATTTTGCTAATCAAACAGATTGGGTTATACATTTTGTGCTAGATCCATAAGGTACATTTTGTGCTTTATCCATAAGGTACAAAGTTTCTAGCTCAGTGGTCAGTGATGGCATCAGCTGCTGTAAAATTAAATATAATCTTTCTGGAAGCAATCAAGGCTTAGGATCACATTAAATTCTTTTCAAAACCGGACATTTGCTACCCTAAAAAATGACACAGAGTGATACAGAAATGATCCTGAAGACAGCAGAGTGGTAGGATTTGTCTCAATAATTTAATTAACTAAAAATCAGATACACAAATCAGACATAGAAGGATATACTACCTTATTGAAAGCACTTACTATTGGAGATCAAAAAGTTAAATGGAGCTGCTGTCTCTTTAGTCAATGAAAAAAATAGCCATTCTGAGGGAGTTTTTCTTCACACCGTAACACCTAGCAGGTTAAGTAAGTGGAATATTCCCTTGGAGCACTCCTATTTTATTAAAAGTGAAGAAATCTTGACGTGTGGCTTAAACTGAGCACATGAGTTTTAGATGGCTAAACACTGGCTGTTAGAATTCAAGCCTTTCTGAATTTAAAGAGTTGCAAAGATTCTTCCAGTCTTCTTGCTAAGAGTGCATAAATATCAGTTATTTGGAAAAGCTTACTTGTCTTTCAGTTTACATATCTCAGGTTTTGACTTCTGAGTATATTTGCTATATCTTTGTCTCTTCAATTAAACCATGTCCAAAACTGCTACCCATTCGGGGGCAGCCTATGGGTTGAAGGAAGTAGCACTGGTGGCATCAAAAGATTGACAGAAAAAATGGGGACATGGAGGCAGAGGGACAGTCGCAATATTTTATGTGTGACAGACTGCAGGGATGACAGAAAGTCATCATCTGCCTCGCTCTACACCCAGTCCTGTGTTCTGACCACTGCTGCCATCCATGTGACCCAGGACCAGTGGCCCATCCATGTGATCCATCAATCCAGCCCCTGCTTGTGCTTTAGTTGCTCTGTTAAATTTGAGGCATGCTTATTGTTAAAGAATTATCTGCTTGCTTTCTATCTTCCTCACTGGAAAAAAAAAGAAAATCCTTTTTTTTCTTTTTTTTCTTCCCGTTTATTTAATGTTTGTGAGTTGTATCCAACAGTACTGCCCACATATTTTAAAAGCTGCAACATAAGGAGTCATTTGCAAGAAGTCTTGAAGCACCATCAAGGACACCTGCTTGCAGGATCATATTAAATTGAGATCAGCCAACATTACAGTGTATTTCAGCACTGGAATCAGCCAAAAATATGTCCCCAGCAGTGTTATTTTCATTATTCAGGCCTTCACCCAAAATCTGTGTAGCTGCCTCTTAAATTAATTTTCACACTTGCCTGTCTCTATAACTAGCTTCAGCAATGCGTCGTATATTTTAACTACAAGGAATTCTTTCAGGTAAAAGAGTTCTCCCTGAAGTCACCAGCATCCCCCTTAAATTCAATCCACGGTCTCTCAGTCCCACACTTGCAGTGGGGGGTATCTGTCATCTTTTTCATCACAGCAAGCCTTGCCCTAGATTCTGCAGCCCCTTTCCTTCCTGCCATACAGGTACGAGGGAGAGTATGTTCTTTTCCCACTGAATTTTTTATTCAATAAATAAATAAAACTTTCCTGAAGTTGTTAAGGTCTCAAAGGCGCAGGAACTTGTCATATGGAAAAAAAAAAATAGAAGAAAATGAAGGAAAAAAATAAGAGTTCAAAGGCAGCTAGACAATGCACAAAGAAGAAGATCAGTTCAGTGGGACAGGAGAGGAAAACTGAGTTGTTCTGGACTAGCACCAGTGGAAGAGATGTAAAATATTAACAAAGTCCTAATGAATATCGTATTGATCTTGTACATTTGGGGCAGTCATTTGGGTTTGCTGCAGCACCTGGTAACGAGTGGCAAAATATTTAGGGGCATAGCAAACTTCCAGTGGTAGGGAAATACAGATTTTCTAGTATGTTCATGATGCCACGATGAAAGGATTCCTTCTGTCCCAATAAGATGCAGCTGTACTAGATATTTCCCCTTTTAGGCAATGCCAACCAGACTTTAATATATTGACCAATATTAGCTTTCCCAAAGCTCAGACTAAATCCCAGGCTCTGTTGAAGTGTTTTGCCCATCTTTTGTCAATCTCCATCTTTGGAGCTATTTCACAATCTCCTTTTTACACTGAACATCACAGTATTACACTCTGGACTCAGAGATAATACCAATCTTTTTACACCTAAAATTCAGTTTAGGTGATTAGAGGTAGGAATATAATAACATTTAGATAATTTCCACCAAATAACTTTTACCAGTGTTATGCTTGCTCTACCTCAATTAGAGACAACAGAAAAAACAGTTGTCCCTATCCTGCTTTCAGCAACCTTTCTGCCTGTAGCAGACCTCAGATTCCTTCACAAAAGGCTAAATATTCCCTTATTTTTGATTTTGGGTGAGTGAGCAGCAGAGCATAGGCAGGTTCCCATTCAAGTAATCTGAGATCCACAGCAGTGATGGTTTGATATTTCAGCACATATCAAAACATGGTAAATGCCAACTTCTGCCCAATGCAGCACTGAAGATGAAATCATCAACTCTTTGAAAGAGTAGATAACAGGACAAGGGAAATGGTTTTAAGTTGAAGAAGGGAAGACTGAGGTTGGATGTCAAGGGGAAGTTCTTTACTCAGAGAGTGGTGAGGTGCTGGAACAGCTGCCCAGAGAGGCTGTGGATGCCTCGTCCATCCCTGGAGGTGTTCAAGGCCAGGTTGGATGGGGCCCTGGGCAGCCTGGGCTGGTATTAAACATGGAGGTTGGTGTCCCTGCATGCAGTGGGGGTTTCGGGCTTGATGATCCTTGAGGTCCCTCTCAACTCAAGCCATTCTGTGATTCTGTGATTCTGTGAAATCCTTTTTGCACTGTCTCTAGGCTGATAAAAAATCAGTGCATTTGTTGATATATTTTTGGTCATAGGCCAAAAGTAAGCATTTCAAATTTGCCTGTGAATTTTCTCAAGCCAATTTGGTAAAACAACCGATGTCAAGGAACTTCTTGAGCTTTGTTTTGGGACCCTCAAAATTCCAGTAATAGAATATTATCTGAGTTAGAATGTAAATATTTTTCTATAAATTTCTTCTATTAGATATTATTCTACCTCTTTTATTCAATCACATAAATTGAAGTTTAAGCAATCTGGAAGGCAGGAAACCTGCCCAAGGTGCATAGAACCTCCATCTTGTCAACTTTCAATTGCGCTCATCCACCTACAGGCATCTGAAATGGTGCCTGGGCAGAAATCCGTTAGTGTTTTGTGCAGGAAACACTTTGTTTCATTCCCCTCTCACTGTTCAGAGGGATGATTTAAAGTTCATGACACAGATTTGTCCACTTCAGGACACACAGCCATTCTGGTATGTGCAATTAGCAAAACATTTGCAGGTTTAGGTGCTGCGTGACACCTAACAGCTTTCTACTTGTGACGATTTACTTATTAAAATGGGAGAGTATTTGCTCTATGGCTTTTTTGTACACTGAGGAATATAGCAGAGCTTGAGCTTGTGCCTCCCAGAAGCTTTCAGAGCATGAAAAATATAAGTGACAGTTGGGTAATGGTGAGCAGAGCCTACCCTAGTGTCCTGCAGAAGGGGAATTCCACCAATTGGGAAAAAGCCCTGCTGAAACCGAAGGATCGCACGGAATGTTCATGACCTGAAGCTGCCTTCAGCTCAAACTACGTTATCTTTTCCAGCCTCTCTGTGACAGTTTCCCAGATGAGATTTCAAAGGCCATTGCCTTTGCCAGACAAATTCTTTTGAATGGTTCTTTTACACTCTTCTTAGCTCTACTCAGCTCATAGGCAAACAGAAGAAAAAAAAGGAGAGAAAGAAGTTTGTTGTTGTTGTTGTTTTTAAAGACAAGCAACCCATCAAAATGATAATTGCTAAGTTATCATTTCCTTGCTCTTTTCCAGTCTAGCTGCTGCAGCAGCTCCTCTCTCGTCTTCCTCTCTGCTTCAGCTCCCAAATGATATCAATTATCCACAAATCTCACAGGGCCTGCACCATCTGAATAACAATTCATTAACCTTCACTTTTCTCCTGCTGATTAACTCGCCCCCACCACCTCCCTGATGTAGGAGACAGCATGTCGGAAATTCAGCCAAACTTTTTAATTATGCAAATAATACAATACTCAGAGATAATTATTTAGCCCAGGACTCAGGCTGCATAGTCTGTGCTCTGTTTTGCTCTCGTAGGCTTTTCGACTTCTTTACATCAGCTCAGTTATGTCAAGGAGAATGAAGGTTTTTCAGTTTCAGTCAGTGCAGGTGATCACTCAGAGGAACTGTGCGCAGATTTGGGCCATCATTTGGGAAGAATAGGTTGCTGAAGGCTGGAGAGGGAACAAGAAGATCTAGCTTTAGTTTCCAATAGCTGTACTTAGTCTGCTGGCTTCTGAACAGCCTCCAGGTAAGCCCTGTGTGGATCCAGAAGCTTGCATTACAAGACTGGATTTTGCATCTTATATCTCAAGTTGCAGTGGCCCAATATGCACAGTTCTTTTGTTTTGGCTTGTTTTTTTTTCATTGCTTGTATCTAGCTTGGAATTGCTGAGCACTGCCTACTTTCACTCCAACTACATTCTTAACTCCAGTCAAGTTTCAGTCTTCAAATTTCTCTGTTTGACAACGAAAATCTGAGAAATAATCAACTTCATGAAAACCTTCCTTTATATGTGCAGATAAACATCTCAGAAAATGGCAGGATGGGTTGGATTCAAACTCTCCAGCATGGTTTGTGACAAATGCCTCCCTTATGAAAAGTGTACAGTTCTGGTTATGTGAGATTTTGGACCAGCTCTGCAATCAGCTTCCCCTACAGCCTTGATAAATTCCCACACATAATTTTCAGTGTCAGTACAAGAGAACTTTGTGCTTTTCTTTGTAGCTCTACCTGGTTTGTTGAGTTTCTTGGAAAACATAGAGATAGCAATGCTTTATAAAGAATCTTCAACTTTTTGAACTGAAACTTTCATGGAACTGCAGATCGCATTGACAATATCCAATGTTACCCTCTGCTTCACTCAGCTGACATCACCCCAGAAAGGATAATTGATTCTGCTTCATAATGCACTTTAAATAGAGTAGGATGAGCAAATTTTTGTGAATTTAGAATATGCAGAAATCAGGAAAGGTGAAATTCTTCTGAGAATGTTCTAATGTCCTAATTTTGCAGCACTTACATTTAGACGCAAGTTGCTGCTACGAATATTTAAAATTCACCTAGAAATTTTATAAAATTCTTAAATTTAAAACACATTCAGACTGATTTCACTGCTGAGAATGTAAAAGACAGTGAATCAACATTTGTATAACGCTTTTCTGATAAACCTCAAAATCAGTTTGGAATAAGAAACAGCACCTTGCCACTCTGTTTTCTTGCGATTTGCAGTTTCTTGGATATTCTGGAGCAGCTGAATATTTTTATCTCAGTTTCGATAGTATTATTTATATATTTGGATAATAACAAGTGGGAAAATGAAGACAAGGGCTAGCTGAATCATTTCTGCTCTAAAGTAGTTATGGTTTGTTTTTTTTTTAAGTAGGCATTTTAGACTGTCTAGTCAGACTGCTATTATTAATAATGAATCTAAATCTTAGATTATCAGAAAATTTTATTGGCTGCTCCCTAACAGAAGGAGTCCATTTTTCCTTGACACCTCAGTTGTCCTCCAAGAATACTTGCCTTTCGGCCAGCAAGTGCAAATTACCTGAACCACAACATTGGACAGCTCAGCACCTAAAATCCCGGTAGTTCATAGCACATGCACTCCCTGACCTCTCTTGTCTGTCAGACCCAACCTACTAGGAAGCTGAAACAGGTCTGAATGGCATAAAATATGTAAATGGCCTTATAAGTAAGGACTGTGGCAACAGATTCATTCTTTCTGTCACATTTCTTAACGTCTCTATAGGCTGCTTACTTCTATAGGTCTCATCTATAGGTTCCTAGCTGTTCTGGTGTCTTGTACAGGGACCTAAACCTAAAGAGCATCCATCCAGCACTAGGAGTAAGATGGGATGGCACCAAGAGAAAACTCTTGCTGTGGATCAAATACTCTACGCTGTTGAAGAACCTAGTACATAAATGGATATTTCAAGGAGATACTAAGATGGGAGAGTCACTGTCATCTCATGGAATGAGATCACATTTAATTGCTTGTCTATGGTTCTTCATAACTAGTTTTAAGGACACAAGTTTTAATTGTTTAGCAAAAATTAACAACAACAACAACAAAAACTGAAGAAAAACCCATCCTGTCTCAGATCATTCTACTTCTTGTGTTACATATGAGAAACTCTTTGTCTGCCAAGGGATAGTTTCTGATCTTTTCAATGGACAGAAAATAACAAGCACTTAAGGATACATGGACCTCAGGTTATGAAGTTAAATGAAGAGCATCTGAACTGAATTGAACATGAGGGACGCAGCATCAGGACTATGAAAATATGGAACAGAGTCACTCTCCCAAGGGTCAGAGAATGGTATACTGAATACATTCTTTGAAGGCAGTAAGTGGGAGAAAGCATAGAAAAATATACAGCTTTGAAATGTATGAAGGGTATCACTCCTAAATCTTCAGTAGCTGTGAAGAGCCAGGCTTTGGTTTTAGCATTGGCTGAGAGAGATCCTATTAACTGTTGTCCATGTTACGCCATGCAAAAATTACTCCTAATGCATCCACAAGATCATGTCCTATATTATTCTGAAGGTCTCTGCACTTAACAAAAAAAACATAGAACCATGACACAACTGAACACCTTTCCTCTGAGTTTTTTTTCATTTAAGCAGAGAAATATGCAGAAATTTGTCACACCAGTACTTCACCATTATCACCCAGTGCTTTATTGATAATTACTTCAGGTTGCATGCAGCCACGTTCAGTCATATCGATTAAAATGATCCACGATATCTCTATGCTGTTCTTTTGAAAGATATACAATGAGATGTGTTTGCCTTTATGCAAACCAATGCTTCTCCTAGGAATTTCAGATTTAGAGCAGGAAGAAGGTTTCCAAGTAAGACTCACTGACCCTGTTTCTCTATCCAGCTGGGCTGACCTTCAAAACTGAAGCTGGAGAAGGACTCAGTTAATATATGTCTACAAAGTTGTTACTTGATTTTTATATAAGTGCTAAGCTAACTCTGTTTAATTGATTTTCCACATTGTACACTGAGAAATAGGATTTTTATGGCTCTTGAATAATTCAGAACTTTGATTCCTAAGGCAAAAAAAATGGGCAAGGAATAAAAGCATAATTGTCATTGTAGCAGAGGTCAAAAGGACAAGCTGGCCATAAGTTCATAATGTGCTTGTGCTCTTGGAATCACTGTGGACTGTGGAATATTACCTTGTTGAAATCTTATTACTTAAGGAAAAAAAAAAAAATAGTGCACAGGCAGTTAGCTGCAAAAGAAATGGAGGAAGTGTTAATTTTTAAGCAAGTTTGACAAAGATTGAGTTTCATATGACAAATACTGTCAGCAAGACAGGATTCTGTCAGTGGAAGAAGTTTAAACATTAACAATTTCTGTCAGGCTGTTGACACAACGACGGCAGACATTTCCCAAGATGCTGAGATGACTGCTGGCATTTGTCAACAATCCTGTCACAGTGACAGCAATAAGACCATGTCTGGAAATGTGACAGTTTTGGCTTTGTGTTCCCCTGAGCATTGGCCCAGGTGTTCAGAGAAAGTGTGGGAAAAACCCGTATTTCTGCATTGTCATTCGAACGGGGAAAGACACAGGAGGAAAATGAGCTGTCACTCCAATTCCCAGGATGCCTTGCTGCTTAGCATAACTCCACTCCGCGGCCCAGGGTCCACTGGTCCGTACTCTGACAGATAATTAAGAAAGCAGCAGCTTTTTCTAGACGGCTCTTCCTCATGATTTGCATTTTAGCCAGAGGCGACCAGTTATAAAAAAAACATGATGGAAAGATGGTAAGAAGCCAATTAGATGGATGGATGGCTGACTGACAGCTCTCTGGTATTACTACTCCAGATTTCATTCTATGTATCCTGGCAGTTTTCAACGGGAACCAACTCTGCAGGTTTGTAGAGCTGTTAAAATAAGCACTATATATAGAATGTAATAGTTTTGCACAAATCTTTTACGTTTTCCTGAAATAAACATTTATTATCTCCATTCTAGTTGAAGTGCAATGATCTTCCTTAATTAATCACAACTTACGTAGCTGCTTGCAGAAATTCTGGAAGACTTTGTATGAAAATAGCTCTGTCTATACAGCAATGATTAAGAAGTGAGATGTAAGTTAAACTGTGGCATTTTATAGCACAGCAGAGGTGAAGCGAGTTATTAATTAGTGTTTCTACAGAACAAGTCTGATTTCTAACATAATTAAATGACACCGATTCATTCGAAGAAATAAAGGATAGTCTAAAAGTCCCCATTTTGCTGGGAGAATCAGTTCTCAATGGATGCTTCTTTTCTCCCGGGGATCTTTTGTTTTTTTTCCTGTTGTTTTTCCCAGGGAGAAAAGATTGTTTTGCACAGGACCTAACAGTTTTTAAATATGAAATAGCTTGTAAATTGCTACTTTCCAGCTCATCTGTTCAGCTCCAACAGCTGGTAGCCAATCAGAAATATTCTTCTGTGCGAGTGCCTTGTGGCTGTATCTCACTATAAAATTTAAACATTAGCAGGGCTTTTGTTTGACTTTTGTGTTGTTTGTGGGTTGTTCTTGTTGTTTTGTTGTTTTTTTTTTTACTTTTTTATGAATACCAGCTTTAACAAAGTGCAGTAACAATTGTATTTCCAAAGCTGCAACTGCCATACAGTGAGTTATAGTCTTTGCCAACATAAAAAGTGCCTCCACTTTCCCTGGGTTCTGCAGAATTTATCCAATGCTGGCAATTGTCTCTGGATGAATGGCTGCTTTAGCAAAGCTTCCTGCAAATGTGTGCTTCAAGGACTGTGACTTTGTAGGTGTGGATCATCCAAAGCATTGGTAACTGAAAATATGGCATCATACTTTTGCTTGCAATACAACAAAACAAAACCTAACCCTTTGGAATCCCTTCGTTCAAAGCTGGCTAGCACATTTTATTTTCCAGGTAAAAAAATAGAACAGAAATGGAAGGTTAAATTATAATATGATGAAGTTTAAGTTATACTGATCTGTGTTAAATAGCATTCTTGGGTTTCACGGTGTATATTAATGAAATTGAATTAATGAATTTATTGTATGCGGAATTGTTTAGCATTTTCAAGACCATAGAAGATTGAAAACCTTCCAGTCTTGGCTTTCTGTTTCAACCTATGACTTCACCCTACATTTCATCTCCATTTTCCATAGCCTAGGAACAACATGGGGTGAACCCCCTCAGGAGAAGTTTGCCTGTAATTCTTTCCAAAGGTCAAATGTCCTCTGGAAGACCCTTCTTCTATTTTTTGTTACCTAAGTACAAACTTCTCTCCCACATAGCCTACTGCTATACCCAACAGGTGGCCCTTAAGACCCTTCATTGCCTACCCACTGGATATGAAACCATGTACTTTAATTAAGACTTCCCCCTCTTTTTAATATTTCTTCTTAGTCTTTCTCAGACTCTAAGAAGTCTCTTTCTTTAACATGCTTTTTTCACTCATGATACCTACTGCCACATTAGTGATAATTTTTGTAGAGTTAGTTCTAAGGTGCCATTGTTGGCAAGAGCTGAAGGCTAAACACAAAACACAAACCATGCTACTGAATAAACTTTCTCACCTAAACTCCTTGAAGAGGAAACATGCTGCTCTATGATAGGACTTGGAAAACTAGCATGATTCTGAATAAAAATGGCATTTGTAGAGGAGTTTTTGTATAGTGCTTAGGAAGTCCTGTATGGCTGAAGAAAACCTCATGATACTTTTGCTGATCTGAATTTCAAACCTTGGAAGATCCCTCTATGAGAGAATTCAGAATGTGGGCTTAAATTTATATTCATAACCTTTGACAGGATCTTGCCAAGTTAGCTCCACATAGGAGTACAGATACAAAAACGCTCTTCATGGCCATCTCTTAAGCAAAATTACCATCTGTCAGTGGGATGGGAAAAAGAACTTAGGTCAAAGTTTTTCTAAATAAGCGGAAAAATCTGCTAATCCTGTATCTTCCAGATGGCTTAAATATACTTTTTTTTTATTATTAAACATTTTCCCACATTCACTTTTTGTCGAAGTATTACCTGTGACATTGGCTGAGAGGCTGTTATGTGATCCTTGAAAATTCCTGTTACTTAACATCACTGTTAATCTTCTAGGTCTTCAAAATGCACATAACAAGTGAAAAAAATATGAAAATCATAATTTTAAGGGGTAAAGATTTCAATGGCATGGAGATCTAATTAAATGAAAAAATATATTTGTAGTTTGTTGCATACATCATGGTAGATAGGTAGGTAGGTAGGTAGGTAGGTAGGTAGGTAGGTAGATAGATAGATAGATAGATAGATAGATAGATAGACAGACAGACAGATAGTAATATAAGTATACTCAGATATACATTCAATGGGAAATTTCTGCTAATAAGTTCCAAATTTAAAGATCTATGTTCAGTGAAAATTATCTGTTTAAAGAGATCCAAGGTCTCTTCAGTGCACTCCACTAAAATTTTGGTGATGATTTCAGTGTGCCAGGATGTAGTGATTTGATTTGGAATGTGAATGTGAAACCTGTAACTATTCCTGTCAGAAGGATTTAAGGATACTGAGGACGGAAAACTTCTCTCAGCTTTAGCTACCAAATAAAATTGGCAAATAGTCCAAGCTTGACCCTCCTGGTATCAGACCAAGCAAGAAGATCTGGGAATGGCCTATCAATTATTTGTCTTCAGGAGCTATAGAAGAAAGTGAAATCTCCGGTTTAATATAATTACTCATTTAAAGTGGCTTATGTTGAACAATTGGACAAAATGGAACTCAAACACTCTGTACTTGGGAGTACTTTGTTTTTCAGGTCTAACTTTTTTGTTCAGCTCTGTCCAAAGCTCTCTGGAAGGCTCTACATGTACCCTGTATTACGTCAGCATGTTGTTCAGCTCAGACACAGTGTATAGTGTGATAAATCAATTTCTTTAAGCACAGTCCAGGAAAATTCCTCATAGATCTGCTCTCTGATTGTCAATTCTGTCCAACATGAGCGATACTGTAACCATGGCAGTTATTCCTTCACTCCTTCAGGATAGATGACCAGGTATAAATAGCTGTTTTATTACTATAAAGTCAAGATAATCCTCCTTGGATGTTTGATATCCTATGGATGTTTGATGCCCCCCTGGGCCAGTGATTAAAAAAAAATTGTAGATGAGGTAAAGGCAGAATATATTGGATGTTAGGACCTACTTTATTTTTTATCATTGTTTAATATTTCTAGTATAATGCAAAGTAAAGTTTTACTACAGTAAGAAAACAGACTACAAAAATAGCCAGGATCATTAAGAGGAATGTTTTTCCTATGGTCTTGAAGCCAACACAAGTATAATTATTGTTAGATAATATGTACTGGACACGAAAAAGCACCAAGCTCTTCAAAAAAACACAAACAGGACAGGTGAAAACTGTTCGTAAGGTGAAGATTAAAAGTAGAGCAATCTCATTATAGAAATATCGTAGCAGGTCTTAAATTTTGACTGAACACCAAGAAAAAGACCTTTCCCTTTCCCTACTGGCCTGGAGAGCAGGTTCAAAAAGCAGAAGACACAGCAGCAGAAAAGTCTGATCACACCAGGTTTTAAAACAGAAAAAGAGAATCACAAGTATTCCCTAATTGGAAGACCAGAGAGAACAAGGGTGAGCATAGCTTTCTAAAAACAGGAAGAAGGAAGAATGAGGAGGATGAGGCATTCACCAAAATGTCAAGATGAAATCGATAAAGCATTTTCTGGGAAATAAATGCAGAGAGTGGAAGACATTCAAGATAACAGAAAAGCAAATGTTTTCTCTGGAACGGATGAAAACTCCAACAGTGGCACTGAAAACAGGTGTTGTTTTCATAATTAAAACTCAAGGGAAACCTGCCTAAAGGGAGCTGTAATAATGAAATAGGAGAGGAAAACAAAAAAAAAACAAAAAAACAAAAAAAACAAAACCAAACAAAAAAAAAAAACCAAAAAAAAAAAGAGGAGAACAGCATCTCATTAGGAGAGATAAACTTCATATGTGAACAACACTGTGTTAAATGATCAATTGTTTTTCTTAACGGCACTCCAGTGTGAGGCAGGTTCAGAGGTTTGGCTTGTTTTGCTGCAAGCTGGTGATTAATGGCTGCAAAGGCTTTCTCACAAGTGTGTAGGAGAGTACTGGAAAATGAAGATGCAAGTTGTCTCTCCAAAGGGGAGTTCTGTAAAACCAGTGTCTAGTCAGAAATAGGAAAGCCTTTGAGAGATAAGAAAGCCCTTATAATAACTGGCTGTGGAATGACCCAGTTTAGTTATTTTCTGTTTGGTTTCTAGTTAATACTGTTTTCCCCTCGTAACCAGTGCACACTAAAACTTCAAGAATAAGACCCTCAGGCAATCCTGGGATTATCTACAGTGTATTTTCTCTGAGATAGAAAACATCAACGACTCAAGTCCCCCTGACTCAGCTTGGTGTTCAGATACCATGGAGTCAAATGTGGTACAGACAAGCTGAGTGTTGCCGGAAACCCTCCAGGAAATCTAAAATGTCTGGACGATTCCACGCTTGATTTTTTATAACCTTATCAATACCATTCCTCAAATGGGGATATTTAAAGATAGAGAGAAACTGCTCATGTCAAGGGGTGGTTGGCTCGTTTTGCAGAGCTAGTTTGTTTTCAACAAAAGTCTTCTGCTACGAACAGTTTTCAGAACAGTGTAGAGAAGGGATTTCTGATAAGGGATCTCTGGAATGAACTTCTGCCACAGAGCCAATGTTCTCTATTTTCTATGTTCTTAGTAGGCACATCCAGGATCTGGGAGCTGTTACAGTTGACTAACTACCTGCTTTGTGTCCAAAAGCACCAAATGGACCATTACACCCTGGATTTTGTAAACAGTTCCAGCAAGTTCCTGGGTAGAAAGCAAAGACATCTTCTAAAAAACATGACAAATATTTTAGAAGTAAATTACTTTGCTGTAAAGTGTAAAGCGACCTGGAGTATTTAGCTTAAAACCTCTGTTCGATGTTTAAAAAGTCATACTTCTAAAGACAATAATTGCTTGCTGGCTCTGTCTGAAGACTGAGTTCATTGTCTTCCAGGAAAAAAAAAAGAATTGGTAAGAATTAATAGTGTTCTTATGTGTGTAACACGGAGGAGCAATAAATAGCACTGATTTTGTCTCCACGCACATCATTAAGATCAATACATTATTGAGTTCAGATCTCCAGACATGAAAAAAGAATGTTGGAAAACTGAAAAAAAAAGCATGTAGAAATGGTACTGTCAACACTGAATATCATACATCAGAAGAATATAAGATTTCCATCTCCTCTACTACATCTCCAAGATGAAAAAAAGACAATCCTGACTCTGTAGATCACAAGCACACAATATCAGGAATTTTACGACTCTTCTATCTCATAGAGATGTGATATGTCCACAGAGATATGTTCATGATCAACTGACAGGAGTTAATTGGTAATGAAATCAGTATTAGGAAAAAAATGTTCAGGACAATGAATAAGGAGGAAAATAACATGCAGAACTGTCAGTCAACTTGTATGGAATTTTACCAAAATCCAGACTAGATATCATAACAGTAGAACAATGCTCTAAAAATTGGATCTCTACTTGATACGATTAAGCTGAGATTAAAGCCTAGGAGATATGAATCCTTGTCATTCCATGTCATCTCTGCACTGAAGGTCTTTTCTAAAGTTATATGGTGGCATAAAAGTTTTTCTTTTCAGGAGGAAGTTTCTCACTCCAAGGGTGGTGAGGCACTGGCACAGGTTGCCGAAGGAGGCTGCGGATGCCCCATCCCTGCAGGCATTCAAGGCCAGGCTGGATGTGGCTCTGGGCAGCCTGGGCTGCTGGTTGGCGACCTGCACACAGCAGGGGTTGGGACTGAAGGAGCGCTGTGGGCCTTTGCAACCCAGGCCATTCTGTGACTCTGTGATTCTTGTGAATGGAGTAACAGAGGCAAGAGTATTTTCACATATTCCTCTGCTCTACCAGGTTTGATAAAATTCACTTTATTTTTGGAGAAACTGGGAGAAAATATGAAATAGGAGCAGCGCCCTTTGAATTCAAGGGGGACACACGTAATATCTTTTGCAATTAAAATTGCAGAGAGAATACAAATAAGTGGAATTGTAATTATCAAATTGGAGCACAGCCAGAAAGAAATGAAACAACCTTGTTGTCTGTGTTTGGTATCTCAAACTTTTGTATTTCTGGAAAAACAGATCAGATGTCCCTCCAGAGCCCTTCATCATCAGCAGCCTCATCACAGGAGCTGTTCTGTTAATCTGTGTGTTCAGAATTGCTTCATCCCAGGGATTGCTCTGTGAATTTATGCAGTTAGGACTGCCTTCTCCAACAGCTTCAGTCAGAAAGGAACCTAAATGAGCAATTGCCAGCAGTGCAGGAGCTATTGGCCAAGCAGGACTGAGAGCCCAGGTTTCTTGTTGGGAGAACAAGATGAGTAACAAACCTGGAACTACTGCTAAAAACTTCATCAATATTTCCCTTATGTAAAACTGGCAGCTGTTGTACACAGAGGTTTGGCCTTGACAAAAGGCAAAGGGAGAAAATCCCATCCTATCCTGTGCTTGGAAGCACTGGTGACTTCACTCTTTCTCTATGCTAAAGGGAATGAGAAACCCAGATTTCATCCTTCCTGAAGGAGCTCTCCAACCTCTGGGTGACATTTAAAAAGGAGCCTCTACCAACACTTCTCTTGAATGGAATAGGGCTGCTGTGCTTTTGTGGACAAAGCAAAGCTGTCTGCCAAGGCACCATGGGGGACCAGTTTTCCTCACTTCTAGGCAGGTCAGTCCTGAGGATCCTAAACAACCCATAGATGTTGCATCAGAGGCAAAAGTACCTGCAGGCAAAAAAGTCTGGGGACTTTGCACATCACTCTGTCAGTGTTAAGAACCTATATTCTGCCATAAAATAAGTGTGTATTTAGTAGCAGCACAGCAAGTTCTGAGCACTGTCATGAGTTCAACTATATCGTTACTTGCCAGAATGATTCCTGAGCTCACAGCTCTGCTCTGGCCCAGGTCAAACAAAAAAAAGCCAGGTGGTTTCTGGGGGTGTGCACACTGGGATCACTCCTGGTGGGAAATCCATGTGCAGCCATTGGGTGTGGAAGAAAACAAACTGTATCTTTCTAGGGCAAAATCATTGACTTGCTTTATTTATATTGTAACAAATTATTAAATTGCATTACTAATATAGGAGTGAAAGGATAGGCTGCTTTTATTGCCATTGTGGGCACACTAAACTTCCCAATGGTTTGGCAGCCTGTGTCTGGCTAGTGGCCAGTAAAAGGGCTGTGAGAAAGAGTGCAAGTGCAGAGCTGGAACAGGCAGGTTCCATCTCCAGTACTTGCACCAGAGCCCACCAGCTGACAGCCCGGGGCACTCCAGAGCCAGTGGCTGCATTGATGTGTTTAAAGTCCTTCCTGGCTTCTGGGGTCAGAGCACTGCAGAGTCATTCAGCTCCTGGAAAATTGCCTGTCCATGAAAACATTTACATTGGCTGGATTAGCTGCCAAGTACTATCTGATGGCCAAGCAGCACTTAAGCTGTGGAGAAGGCAGAGGAGGGAAGCATGCTATGGTCCAACAGGAATGCAATTTGGTAAGGATATGCTTATCTTGCAGGAGCAGATAATACAATCAGCTTTGGGGATCTTGTGTGGTACACGTAATAAAAACCATATTATTTGTCTGAGGAATCTGTATTTACTAAATATATAATAGTAGAGAGAGGAAAAAGAACACAAGCAAGCAAGATATTTCCCCCCCATTTTACAGGCATGGATCAGAGGCACAGAGAAATTAAACCATTCAACCCATCTTGGATAGCGTATATGTCTTGACCAGAGATTTCACTTGTATGCTTTTGCCATAGGATCAGCCTTCATCAGATCTGCGAGATTCACTGCTTCCCACACTGACTGCCAAAACAAGGATACTTTTTTTAAGGAGCCCTGTAGGTGATGTCTGACTGGGCAGAGGGATTGAAGGGCTGTAGGGATTTAGAGGAAGGATTTGAAAAATCAGAAGAGCTACTTGAACTGGATCCCCAGATGCACTGAAAGCTTAGAAGCACAGGATGTATTTGCAAATGCATGTCAGCAACAAAATGCGATGATAGCAATCCCCTTGAATCATATACTTGCTTGAACAGACCTGCCAGAACGCCTAATTAGAGTCCCCCTAAGGACTCATGTTTTCTATCTCATTATCCTGATAAAGTGGACACCAATGAGCCTCTTAATGAGGATTAAACTGTGGACTTCAGTTGAATTTGCATCTCGCATTTGCTATTGACGAACATCTCCGGAAATATGTCACATACACTCGCTGGTTTCTAACTCAGGATTCAAAATGTTGCATGAAAAATCTGGGTAAAGACTTCCATTGCTCTACCCAGCAACTGTCTAAGAGAAGAGATCAGAATTAGTTTGATATATTTAGTGTTTTCCCATCCACGGGCCTGCAGTGAATGTCTTATTGCTCTGTATCTGGTTTAAAATGAGCAGCTGCTCCAGAGATCTGGAAATACTCTCTTTTTTTTAATAGAAGGAAAAACTGAAGCAGAAGCAGATGTTTGTGGCTGTGTCGTGTGTGAGGTAAGGCCTTTGGAGACTTCTTTTTCAGAGTGGTTTTAGTCTCAGCTTCCTTGGAGGAATTTTGATTTCCTGCCTGATCCAAGAAATACATTTCATGTAAATTCACAAGACAGTTTCTTACTGATGGCTTTAGCCAATGTGAGGCTAAGCCACTGGGTTGTTCTGAAACCCAGTGACTGCCCACATCCACCAAAGAGCTGAGCCACTGCCAGGTGGGTCTGCTCCTCCATACTTCCTCCATCACTTCCCAGTTTGTTCTGACATATCACCACCACAGTCTGCCTTCATTCAAAGCCAACATTTAATTAGGGGTCTTCCTAGGAGACAGAAGGGCTACATTTTAGAAATAGGCCAAAAAAAAAAAAAAAAAAAAAAAAAAAAAGGAAAGAAAGAAAAAAAAAAAAAAAGAATGTTCAGCAATCCTAAAACCTGCAAACGCTGAATTTGTGTCTAAGTCAATTTATCCAGGCTGTCTGACAGATTCACACGTTATGAAGGAAATTTATACCTGCCTTGTGGAGCACTTCTGTGAGCTAAGAGGCTCATTTGTTCCTGAGGACTCCCCTGCTTTTCAGTATAGATGAGGATCAGCACTGATGCTCCCAGCAGCTCCTCCATCACATGCACGTGGATGCAGCTCAGGGCTCATCCCTCGTGTTCTTGCTGCCACCTATTCATTGCTATCTGATGGCAGATTGGTGAGACAATTCAGCTTTCTGAAGGCATGCAAAATGCTTCTGCTCACTTACAATGGAAAAGAGACACATTTAAGTAGATATGCCTGTTCATAGGAACGCTTGGAAACATTTTTGCATTAATGTTTAAATTGGGAAAGACTCAGTACTTCGTTTAATTTTGATGCCCAAATTCACCAAATACTTCAATACCTGTAGTAGATGTTGTGTTTACTGGAAGTCTGCTTAATAAAAAGCATGAAAATTTCAGACCTACAGTAGCAGAGAAAAACTTGGAAATGCTACAAACACACCTGAGAGTTGAGAATCCAAATAGCAAACAAATATTTACAGTTGATTCAAAAATGTTATTTAAGACACTCTTGATGTGTGTGTGAATGCACATGGCCTCATGCATGTTCTCATTAGTAGTTTGGAGATACAACTTTGTCTACATAGACTTTAGATACTAACTGCACAAAACAGTGGAGATTTATGCCCAAAGAGGACATATTAAGATAAGGAAAAACAAAACTCCTGATGTTCACACTGTTGTGTTCAAACCAGCTCCTCAACAGCAGCCTGAAAATTAGAACCGGCGTGCAAAAAAATTACTTGGAAATACTGTAGAGAAAGCTCGGATGAAGAAAAGAAAAAAAATTATTAGTCCTATTCTGAGCTCATTTGCATCTAGCAGATGAATTCAATCAGTCAGTGCACTATTTAAAAGACTCTCTATAAATGTGCACAGCACTACGGAAAAAAAATATAAGAGCAGAAAAAAATATACGGGCAAATTTATTCCTTTCTCTAAATTTTATGACAGAAAAGTCTAATTTCCTATCTTTCTTCTTCTCTGACTACTGCAAGTGAAATAGCATGCTTCAGGTCCCATATCTGCCTTCTAGTAGAAAACAACAATTACATTTATTAGTAAGTAATTTCCATCAATTTCCATGTCATGGTTTACCAGATTTGAGCTGTGAAACACATCTCTGAATGCTCTTGTTATGGAGATCATTTTTCCTAGTGAGACACAGATAGAATATATGACCCCCATTGTAACCACAATAAAAACAGTAAGACATCTGAAAGCAAATCACAGATGCTGGGAAAAGCCAGAGGAAGTATGTGGGAAGACATGGAGACTATATTTCTTCCTTTTGGCATCATTACCAGTAAAATGATGTCAGAGTACCACTTTTATAAAAATAAGATTACTTCCTCTGCCCATCCAACAGTGGCAGCCATGGTCATGCCAGAATTTTATTCTCAATCTGATGTTATGTCAAACAAATTTGTACCTTTCACAAGAGTGTTCTCTGCAAGAGGAATCCATTAACATAAAAAAAAGGAACTGGGAGGAGGCAGAGGTAATGCTGGGTTTTAGCTTTGCTGCAGACAACTCTTAGAGGCTCAGTATCTGAAGAGAAGAGTGGCCTTGATGCAAGCATTTTCCTCATTTGATGACAAGAGACAAGAAGAGTCACCCTTATTCACCAAATTCACCCTTATTCAGCAAATAATGAATATTTGGGAAATTTTTCTCGTTAAGTAAAAATGTATAGATGTTAATTGGCAACTGTCTCAACAAAAAAGCAAGAAGGGTCAAATGAAACGACAAGTAGGATCATCAAAACACACAGGGAAAAGTGTCTTATCATATGAGATACTGCCAACTTATAGGATTCCTGGTTTCCAGACACTGATATCAGATACTGTGAGTGCTGAAACCTTAGATGAGTTCAAGTTTTATTTAAAATCATTTCTGAAAATAAGTTCATTGTGAATAAGTTGCTTGAAAAGTAGTGCCTTCTGTTTATTTCTTTGGAAATTACAACAGGTACCAAAGTATTGTTAGAGCAAATTCTCAGCTACAAAACACGATTTTTCAACGTAATCATCACCATTAACCAATTTGTGCAGATGAGCTGATTGAGGTGCTCTCCATTACGTGGTGTGAAAGCTGTGCGTGATCATCCAGATCGTGGTTTGTCTTTCACATCACTGCCACCACTGCTGATACACTGCTCACATCTGCTGGTTGACCTCCATAAGCATTCAGAAAGCATTGATGAAAGTCAATGGGTGTCATTTTTTTCCTGCATGGAGGAATTCAGAGACACACCGTTGCTTCATAGGCACTTCCACGTCAGAATTCATTCTATCAGACTGCCTCTCTGCTGCCACATGTCACACAGCATCAAAATGTAACTTGATGTTGTTAAGAAGGCTCAGCCCCTACTGCCATCCATCTCACAAACATCTGCCTCTGATATCATGAACCAACATCATAAAATAGGAGGCACTACTTGGAGCAACTCTCCGATGAAAAGAGGGATTTGGGGCTCAAGACATCCCTGGTCTGTAAGCTGTTACATTTCCAAACAAGAAGAAAAAAAACCCCCACACATACAATTTCTTCCTGATTGACTCAAACTGGCTTTTTTTTTTTTTTTTTTTCATTATCAAATAGAAAAAAATCTGTTGTTTGCAGCGAGAGCCAAAATTTGCTTTACTTAGTTGAGTCAGTAAATTAGTTTGACTTGAATTTAGGCAAGTTTGCATAATGGCAGTCTGTTGTACTTCTTAAATTGGGAATTAGAGAGCTTGAAGGAACCCTACTGCTTACCAGCGTCAGTAAAAAAACATCCATTTTAAATTCATTTCAATTTGTTGCTTCTTTTCTTCCCTGTGGAATACTGCACCTCATATTCCCCATCTTGTGTGGTATGCCTGTTGTATTGGTCCCCTAACTGGCAGACAGCAAGTGAGAAGAGTTTCCATAGAGGTAGCTGGGACATTGGCTTGCAGGTAAGAGCTGATCTTCCTGTTTGACGGTAGGAACTGGTCAGAGTTTAACCTTGGTAAAAGTTCTCAAAACTAAATAACCTTTGGTTTGAGATCTGTTATACTCTGGAGACTGTATTTCTGCACATGAGGCATCACAGCTGACAGTCTGGAGATGCATTTGTTTGGGGACAGTGATAGATTCCTTCGATTGATGGGCCTGACAGCTCAAAATTTGCTTCCGCCCTCAGTATGCTGTAAGCTGAGCTTGCTAATGGTCAGGGCATCTTTACAAGATTGTGCCTACATGAAAGTAACCCCAGTGAATTTACTGGAATTTTGAAGCATTCCTGATTTAAGCATTTAATTTCACTTGGTTAAGATTTTCATCCTTACTTTCTTCATTCGGCAAGATCTCTTCAATGGCCTCAAGTTGTGCCAGGGGAGATTCAGTTGGATGTTAGGAAAAATTTCTTCCCCAAAAGAATGGTCAGGCACTGGAATGGGATGCCAGGGAGGTGGTAGGGTAACTGTCCCTGGAGGTGTTCAGGAAACATTTAGATGTGGTACTGAGGGACGTGGTTTGGTGGGAAATATTGGTGGTAGGTGGACAGTTGGACTGGATGATCTTGGAGGTCTTTTACAACCTTGGTGATTCTGTGATTCTACAACCTACCTAAACAAGATATTCCAGCCCTCCCACTTTGGATCCAGCCATAATAATTTTTGATTGAGGTATCTTTCTCTCCAATGGGAAGAACAGAACAGAACAACCATCCAGATTTTCTCAAGTAGCTGAGTGCCTGTAGATGTTCACAGGCACCTGAGGAGATTCGTGGCAGTGCTGAGACACACACATCACCAAAATTCATGGGAGGTTTGTATGGAGCTGTTGTCAAAATCGCCTCATCTTGCTCTAATTCATCTACTAAGCAAAAAGTGTAGCAGCACTGTCACTTCTGCCTAGGGTCTTCTGTGCAAACAGAATGGAGCCGTTCACGTTTGATGCGTTATGTCCAACAACCTCCTTCTGACTGGCTTTGCATTGACAGTGCTGAGGTGCCTCATGGTAATGGGCAATCCAGTCAGCACTGCTGAAGGATTTGTTGTCACCACAATGCAACAGAAAAAAAACGTTTTAAAGCCACAGGGTGGCACTGGGAAATGGAGAATTGGGTGAGGTTAGATACTGGGAGGAAGTTTTTCCCCCAGAGGGTGGTGAGGCACTGGAACAGGTTGCCCAAGGAGGCTGTGGATGCCCCATCCCTGCAGGCATTCAAGGCCAGGCTGGATGTGGCTCTGGGCAGCCTGGGCTGCTGGTTGGCGACCTGCACACAGCAGGGGGTTGGGACTGGATGAGCGCTGTGGGCCTTTGCAACCCAGGCCATTCTATGATTCTGTGATTCTATGATTTCAAAAAGTCTCTGAGTTGTATTTATGACTGACGGCCCTGACACCATCTCTGTGTTTGAAGATATCTATGTTTGTAGACCTGTTTAACTCCATTCAAAGCCATCTCAGAAAGGCTATCACAGCCATACTGAATTCTCTTTCCTGAAGAATGTGCTCAGGTGAGCTCCACTTGAGTGTATTTCTTCCTTTTTAAAGAGAATGTGGCTGTCTCAGAAACACAGCCCTTATATTAGCAGCGATGAATCTCACCCCAAATATCTTTACCTGCATTCCTTAATAGTCAGACCTGAACATCAAAGATGAGTAAAGAGAAAATCAAGGCTGGCTCTTTACTGCTTCATGGTATGTGTTTCACCTTAATCACAAGTTTCCAACCTCTCATCTGAAAAACTGAAAGCTTTGTTCATCTGTCCTTTGCACAAACAGAGACTGCAAAAGGCTCTTAGGATAAGAGAACCAATATGAGATGAAAATCATGCCTATAACAGTACATTATAGAGCACTGAAAATGTCAAATTATCTGGGCGTTAGTCTCTGTGCAATTGTAACTATTGCTTTCAAAAGAAAGGTAAATATTTTGGGAAGCTAAGGAAAGAAGCAGAGAGACAAGAGCTCTCAGGCACACACAGCACATGATGCTCACTGAAGACACCAAGCTACTGCTGTACATTTCAGTATGAGAAGAAAATCTGTCTCCAATGGTTTCGGACACCTTGTTACGTCCCATTCCAAAATCTGTCAAGCAAGTAATGACAGCTGGGACACAGAGGAATATTTCTCCAGTTGAAGAACAAGAAGGCCCACAAGGAAAATTTGCTGATTTGCTAAACCCTTTACATTTCCAGATACAGCTGTAGGATACTGAGTATATTTCTGTAAATCATCACAAATATCATGATTTTAACCTCTCTGGGTTATTGAGCCAGGCAGTTCATATCTGAAGAGTTTCCCTGTAACTTGGACACTACCAATAGAGTAATCCTGAAATCCTATATTGACAGATGGAGCTTCATTTTGATTCATCTGAATGCCAGTTGCCGAGAAGTTTCATAGAATCAGAGCCACAGAATGGCCTGGGTTGCAAAGGCCCACAGCGCTCCTCCAGTCCCAACCCCTGCTGTGTGCAGGTCGCCAACCAGCAGCCCAGGCTGCCCAGAGCCACATCCAGCCTGGCCTTGAATGCCTGCAGGGATGGGGCATCCACAGCCTCCTTGGGCAACCTGTGCCAGTGCCTCACCACCCTCGGGGGGAAAAACTTCCTCCTCATATCCAACCCAAACCTCCCCTGTCTCAGTTGCAGTGGAACATCTTCTACAGGAGACATCAACCCAAACTGCCAACCCCCTGCTTTTGGCATCTCCATGCTGACACATCTTTCCTTTGAGAAGTGAGCAATATGTGTATTTTCATTAAGAAAAGTGGCAGCAGAGAATATAAACACTCCTGGTGAAATATCTGTGTTTATCTTGCAATTAGCAGAACAGTGAGGAGATGTGCATTATGTGAGCAACCACATTTTGCTTAAGTTTAGAGGTGGATCAACTTATTTTCCTACTCCCATTCACAAGTAAACAAATTTCCAGATTAACCTCCAGAATTATTCATATGCAGTTCAGAATCATAGAAACACAGAATGGTTTGGGTTGGAAGGCACCCTTAAAGTCCATCTGTCCAACTCCCCTGCAATGAGCAGGGACACCCACAGCTCCATCACTGCTCACAGCCCCATCCAGCCTGACCTTGGCTGTCTGCAGGGATGGAGCAACAACCACTTCTCTGGGCACTTCTTTTTTTCAGGCCTTCATTGTCTCCTCCTGTGTTTTTCCTCGCTGGTATCCCAACACTGTTTTTTGATATGCAGTTTGTGCCTTTTAGGAATGGTCAGTGGTGGTATATTGCCTCTTCATTTTCAACTGCTGTGGTGAGTCATTTTAGGTAAATTGCTCACTTACTCATGATTCTTTTGTTCTCCGGATTTAATATGTCCTTTGTTTTTCTGTTCTCAGCAGATTAAGTCACTAGACATGCTTATGCCTTGACATTGTTGTTTTGCTAGTCATTTTGTCATAAACCACACTCTTTTTGCCTTCTCTGCCATTTCATCTCTGTCTCGTAGGATACACATTTTCCACTCTTTATATTCTAGGTGTCTCATAAAAGTGATGTGTTCTTACAGCATCGACTGACAGGCAGGGCCACCAACCTCCACATTTAATATCAGACCAGGCTGCCCAGGACCCCATCCAACCTGGCCTTAAACACCTCCAAGCATGGCACTGCTGCAGAATCATAGAACCATGAAGGCTGGAAAATACCACTAAGAACCCCCAGTCCAACTGCAGCCTACCTGCACCATGCCCACTGACCATGACCCTCAGTGCCACATCTCCACTCATAACCACCAAGGATGGTGACTCCACCACCTCCCTGGACAGCTGTGCTGCTGCATCACCACTCTTTGGGAGAAGCTTTTCCTGCCCTGTTTTCCCTTTGATACAGTCATATGGTGCATGCTGAAGGCAGAAGCACTGTGGTTTAGGTGTAAGCCCATAAAAATAAATAAACATTACCACGACGATGCCTAAAATTCGATCACATCTAAAATGTACAGGTGACCTAAATGACTTCCAAAATCATGTGTAGGAACAGTGCAAGGATATGATCTGAATCCAAACAAATTTAACTCCACCTCTGCACCTTTCTGACAGAAATGTCCCTCCTGCAGTGTACCTGGGAATGTCCACAAAGGGGATGCATTTCCCATTGCAAAGCTTAAATCAAGAGAGCTATGGTGAGAAAAACTTTGAACTTCCTCCCCAAGATGTTCTGGAGTATTTTCTTATGCTGTTTTCTTTTCTGAGCAAAATCCTACCTCTGCCCCGCAGGAATCCTTCCTCTCTTTGTAGCTGCACAGTCACTGGGATCGAATTTAAAACGTGAAAAACCCGAAATTCCTCATAATGCAGTGTGCAAGTGCACTTTGCTCACCGTTGTGAAAGCCAGCCGGCGAGCTTTGAATTATTCCCGTTATATCAGAAGAGGCGTATCCCCTCATTCTCACTAAAAGTGAGAACATCGAGGGAAGAGAGGTGGCAGCGTGGCTAAAATACGGAATGAGGAAGTCACACCAACTTGTTTTGTTGTTTCTGCTGCTCGAGAGGCGGATTTCCCGGTGTCGGAACTGCATCCCGGCAGCACTAGGTGGCAATGTTGCTACAACGAAAAGTCCCATCGCTCCGCTCCGGCAGAGACCTTCGCCACGCTTTGCAGACAATGCAAAGAGCTGTCACAGCTTCGGCGGTTGCATAGAATCGTTTTGGGTTGGCCAGGATTGCTCCGAGGTTGGCTGGTTGGTTTGCGTTTTCATTAAGAAGCAAGTTGGAAGTGATAAATTGGTGTTGCTTGTGGGGTTGGTGTTTCCTACAGAGTTTGCAATGGGTCTGGGGGCTGTTGGATAAAGCACAGAGAAATGAGCTCGCTGACAGTTGTGTTAGAATGAGGCACCATCATCTGACAAAGCCTGATCCTAATCATAGAATCATGGAATCACAGAACGGCCTGGTTGTAAAGGGTTGTAAAGGACCACAATGCTCATCTAGTTTCAACCCCATGCTTTGTGCAGGGTCACCAACAAGCAGACCAGGCTGCCCAGAGCCACATCCAGCCTGGCCTTGAAGTAATAATATCATGCATGAGGCCATGGAAAGAATACAACTTGTACCTTCTCTTATGTGCTAATTCCAGTGAAATCAAAGCCAAAATTGTGGGGTATAAAGTTTAGGGTGTGGGCAGCTTTTTCCAAGATTAGTGCATCTAAAGAGGAGTGAGCCAATGGAAGCACGGAACAGCTAGCAGTTCAATCTGTGTTTAATCAACTACAGAGAAGCAGTGTTATCAGGTCATGATGCTGAGGGGGCTCTGCACACTCCAAGTATTTATTTTAATCCTCTTTAATACCAACCATTTACGGTTATTGTAAACTGCAAACTGCAGCTCTGGGTACCAATAGGATAAGTGACACTTCTGGTCTGAGTTTACCTCATCACTAAAGGGATCTTCGTGAAAATTCAGGCTTTAATTCCATTTTAAAGAAAATGTTGCATCCTGACGACAGTAGTTGCAATGGATGAGAGTAAAAATGGCCAAAATGCAGAAAAATCTTCAGCCTTTCACCAGGGAAGGGGAATTTCCTGCATTTCTGCTGTGAGGGGTGCTCCAAAAGTAATGGCTCCTATTTTGTTGTGTTGGGCCATAGCATCAAAGGCAGATGTTGGTGGGATGGTAGTAGATATTGAACCTGTTACATATCCTGTTGCATTTTGTTCTGTGAGACAGACAACAGCAGAGAGATGGTCTGAGAGAATGGCATCTGACATAGAAATGAGTATGGAGCAAAAGTGTGTCATTTAATTCCTCCAAGCAGAAAAAATGGCACCTATTCACCTTCATCAAAGCAGAAAAAATGGCACCTATTCACCTTCATCAACGCTTGCTTCATATTTATGGTGACCAAACAGTGGGTGTGAGCCCAACAAAGGCTGAGTTTTGCATTTCTGCAGTGGTGATAATGACATAAAATACAAACCGTGTTCTGGACAGCCATGCACAACTGTCAGACCATGAATGGAAGACTGTCTCAATCAACTCATCCACACAATCAGCTGATGGTAATGACTATGTTGTTTTTTTGGTTTTTTGTTTTTTTGTTTTTGAAGCTGAGAATTCTCACTCAATTCAGTAGGATCACTGTGTTCCCTGTAGGTTCCCTTGTACTTTCTGTGAAAGTAAATATGATGCATTACTTGCAACCTATGTAGTTTATGAACAGTTGGATTCTCATAGTGGGTACTCAGAGGGTGATGAGTACTACTCATCTGCTACTGCTTGATCTGCCGAGAACAGAAAAACAAAGGACATATTAAATCCAGAGAACAAAAGGATCGTGAGTAAGTGAGCAATTTACCTAAAATGACTCACCACAGCAGTTGAAAATGAAGAGGCAATATAGCACCACTGACCATTCCTAAAAGGCACAAACTGCATATCAAAAAACAGTGTTGGGATACCAGCGAGGAAAAACACAGGAGGAGACAATGAAGGCCTGAAAAAAAGAAGTGCCCAGAGAGGTGGTTGTTGCTCCATCCCTGCAGACAGCCAAGGTCAGGCTGGATGGGGCTGTGAGCAGTGATGGAGCTGTGGGTGTCCCTGCTCATTGCAGGGGAGTTGGACAGATGGACTTTAAGGGTGCCTTCCAACCCAAACCATTCTGTGTTTCTATGATTCTGAACTGCATATGAATAATTCTGGAGGTTAATCTGGAAATTTGTTTACTTGTGAATGGGAGTAGGAAAATAAGTTGATCCACCTCTAAACTTAAGCAAAATGTGGTTGCTCACATAATGCACGTCTCCTCACTGTTCTGTTAATTGCAAGATAAACACAGATATTTCACCAGGAGTGTTTATATTCTCTGCTGCCACTTTTCTTAATGAAAATACACATATTGTTCACTTCTCAAAGGAAAGATGTGTCAGCATGGAGATGCCAAAAGCAGGGGATTGGCACTTTGGGTTGATGTCTCCTGTAGAAGATGTTCCACTGCAACTGAGACAGGGGAGGTTTGGGTTGGATATGAGGAGGAGGTTTTTCCCCCTGAGGGTGGTGAGGCACTGGCACAGGTTGCCCAAGGAGGCTGTGGATGCCCCATCCCTGCAGGCATTCAAGGCCAGGCTGGATGTGGCTCTGGGCAGCCTGGGCTGCTGGTTGGTGACCTGCACACAGCAGGGGTTGGAGCTGGATGAGCGCTGTGGGCCTTTGCAACCCAGGACATTCTAGGATTCTGTGGTTCTATGACTCTATCATATTGAATTAGCTGGTGGTGGATTGCAGCAGAGTTATACAGAGGCCAGCATCATCCCTTGTGCAGCTTCTCAGTGATGACCAGTGAAATTCTTCGGTGGTGCTCATAGGGATCCAAAGAGGCAGCAGTGATGTCATGAAGGGTCTAAGCAATCTAGTATTCCAGTCTTGTTGATTGTGAGCAATATTGTGTCAGAGTTGCTTATTCTGTTAGCTTCAGCAGTCAGTTAAGCAGACATTGCTTTACTTTGCATCTTACATGAAGATCACCTCCAGATCAGTTGTTAGAGTCGCGTAGCATGTTTCCTCAGAGTAATGATTTCATTTATGTGTATATATATGTATGTACATGTATATATTTTTTAAAAAGTAGTATTGCAATTTTGGCATTGTATGGTATTGTATTTTATCCATCTGGAGAAATCACAGGCCTTGTTCAAAGTGTGTTCTAAGGAGAATTTAGAATTACTCTTTGGATTTCTTTTTAGTGGTGAGGAAGAAATTCATCTTTACTATTACTTTGGAGTCTCTTTGATTTTCTGTGTAAGTAAAAAGCAATAAAATGGATGAACTTATCAGATTTTTGCATGAGTATGGGCACCCAAGCACTTGAGGTTGTTTAATGGACTTACTCTTCAAACAGTAAATAAAGAGTTTCTTGAAGATTTGCAGTGGAAAAAAAATGAGTAAGGCTTTGAATCGGTTTTCCTTTGTCTCTCATTTATGTAGGCTATTTTAAAATGCACATGCTATTGGACTTATTTACAAGGATGGAATTTGAGCTAATTTAGGTGGATATTTTTCTTTATTTTGAAACAATTTTTTAATGAATATTGTTCTCACAACTGATACTGTATTTGTACATTTCTACAGTGAGCAAGGCCATGACTCCTTAGTCAGATTTTCTTCTTTGGTGGGATAAACCCATGATCCAGTGCTTAGAAAAGAGAATGTGACTCGCAGTGGGCAGGGCTGAGAAGCCTGCATTGAGATTGGCTCAAATAGTCTATAAAAGTGCCATCTTAATGTGGGAATAATCTCAGTGCTGGATCAAATACTTAAACTTTTACTGTCCCTTGTAGAAAATATAATTAAGAATAATACTAAAAAAGGAGAAGAACAAGAAGAATAAAGTCCTGCTACAGTTTCTGAAGAGTTTTATTTCACTTTTTTTATAATGCCATTTAATACTGTGAAAACAGAGAATTCAGTTTCTCACCTAGAGCCGTACGTTTAGACTGGAAGGGGAAAAAAGGATGAAACAAGGGATTTTTGGTGTTTTTAGCCACATGAACACACATAGACTTTGTCAGCACAGTAAAGTTGTGCTGATATCTGAGGAAAAATCAGAAGCAGCTGAAAGACAAAAAGTTTAAAGAAGTGAAAAGATGTGCATTTCTGGCCTTATTCATGTCTCATTAGCTTCTGGCACAGTGTATTGCCTAGACTAGCAAAAACAGGTTTTCTTTCTCCTTTTTCATGCAAATTTGGAGAGGAGGGGTGAGGGGTAAGAATGAAATTATAACACCGTACAGAAGTGGCACCCAAAGAGTAGACTGGATTTAAGATATTCATAAAGGTGATATATGTCAGTTCGGAGTATCTGTCCACCAATCTCTGACAAAATGGGTTTCTCTCTCCGTAACTCTCACAAAGACAACTTGCTGACAAGTTTTGAAAAGCAAATTATCTGCTTCCAAAATACCAGAGGAAAAAGCAGTGCCTTCACTCCTTCCTGACGGAAAGCACCCTGGCTCATGGAACGCATCTTGAAACTCAGAGGGCTTTCTTCAACAGGTCTACCTGTAAATCATGCTAACAAACATTAATTACACACCATGTTCTGAACTTAATCCCCAGCAAAGGAGCCTGCTGGAGAAATTTGATGTCAAAAACAGACACTTGAGCCTAGTTAGAAACCCTGGAGGTGGCCAAGTCAAGCAAATCATTAGAGCAGGTGGAAAATCCTGTCAAACGCCGATGTGTCTGGAAAGCCTTTAGTTGGAATGGGAGTGAGAGGTTGTTATGTAAATGCTATATAAATGTTATATAAAATGTTCTCCTTATATAAAATGTTCTGCTTTTCACCTGCTTCTCAGAGTTTAGACAATGGTATCCTCTACAAGCCGTGGCCAAAACCATTTTCATTTCTTTGAAGTCAAGCCTACCATTGCGAATCTCTCTCTCACCATTTCAATCAAAGTTTCAACACAAATGCTTAAAAATATATACTGAAGTTGAAATAAAATGATATTTTTATTCTCTCTTTAATGCCATTTTCATTTTTGTTGGATTACCAGTTCATCAATGCTTTTAGACTCAATCTGAGCTGGAAAGATGACATTGGAGACCTTTCGGCTGTACCCAGAACTGCCTGGTAGGAAGACCATGGGCAGAACTAAACTTTGGTGCTCTGATGTGTCACATGTCTAAAACATGTATGTAAGACAGAAAAAAAAAATGAAGGGTGGCCTAAATATGTCTATTTGCAAAGAGAAATGCACACAGATACAGTCACAGATGGAAGAAATGGGCTGGGGATGTGCAAAGCCAGCAATACAGATTAAGATGCTTGCAATTCTTCCGTGGAAATTGGATGTTAAAAGATATCTTCAGCTGAGGTGGAGGAATGGGTGCTTTCATGACTTCTCCCTACATCTGTTTGTTTGTTTTTTTCTAAAAGTTGTTTCAGCATTCCACCTGAAGTACCCAATCATTCGTGCTAATTGAGTGCAATTTCCCAACAACTGGAAATACTTAATACCTCTGCATACTGTGTGTAATGAATGTTGGACAAAGAGGTGTCAGGGCTGTGGTGCCCAGTGCAAACATGATGAATGCAAAGGAAATTGCTTTATAGATATCATTGACTAGCTGGTTCATTCATGCACAGTTTCAGTGTGTTTTTTCATTTCTCTTTGTAACTTCACGTTTCCATGAAAAGCACCATTCTTGTTGTTTCTTGTGTCCCAGAGAGTCTTTTCCCTTTGTTACAACTCTTAATGCAAAATTTGACTGTAAGAAAGACATTAATTCTGGCAAATGGCTTGCAAAGTTTCATGCCACAGTGCAGCATAAAACAGTAATTAGACAAAGAAAAAAAAATGAATTTCTTTTAAGTGGCAACATGCAGTCTTTCTAAGAAGAAACTACACAGTCCATGACTTTTCCTAGACTCATTAAAGCAGAAACCTTAGCCTTCCTGCCCCTTTCAAAACCATAAATTCTGTTTAGAATTACATGCCAACTTGATTTAAAGTGGTTGCTCAACCAAAAGAAAGTGTTGACTCTAAATTTCAGTGCATTGTAATGTGCTGAAGGAAGATACAAGCTGTTTTCATGGACAAAGCAAGACTTAACTCTCTTCTGATTTAGATTGTCAAGTTTTTATTATTGGCATTATGGGAAAATAATTTCTTTGTTTCATCAATTAGTCTGTTTTCATTTAATTTTAATTAACCCCTTGTAACTTATTATTTTTTTTAAAGGAATTATTGTTTCAGATGTAACATACTTGACATCCTTTGGAGCTTCTGTCCAACCTATGCACCACTCTAGGTCATCATCATATATAATTCAGTAAAAAGGTTTATCCAAACACTAGCAAGGCACAGAGGGCTGAGCCCTGCATTCTTTGGGCACTCAAGATTCCCACTGAAGCACTGAATGTCACATTCAGCCCTCTATAGCAAGCATATGTCAATACACAGATGGTCGCAGCAGCAGCATTTTCCCACAGACATTCACTTGATATTTTGAAGCAAACCCTCTTCCATTTGCCCTCAGCCCCCTTTTTTTTTGTCTCCCCCAAGCATTCCAGGCAATTTAACCCATAGGCAGAAATTTTTCCTCTAGGAAGGTGCATAGATACGTTATGAAAAAGGGACCCAGAAAATAAGCTGGGAAGAAGATTAGCGAGCCAGATGGACAGATGGATTGATAGCTTCATATGCAGAAATAGTTTGCATGGAGCAAATTCAGGAGGACATTCAGAGAACAGATTTTGGCTTATAAATGAGAAGAGTTCAAAGTTATTCCAAGATAGTCTTTGTAGGCTGTGAAATAAAGGTATGTGTGATACTTAGCTCTTTTCCCCCAAATTCTCTCCTCCTCACCATTCTCCTTACACCCCTCAATATAAATAGAGAGAGAGAGGGAGAGAGAGATTTTAGCTGGAAGAGAAATGCAGATGACATTGAGACAAACTGAATAAAAGAAGCATCAGTTCCAGAGGCCCACATTGGTCTCTCAAACCCAGAATTGAGTCAGAGATTATTAACTCTACGTTGTTAATACTTAATTTTAGGCCACAAATACAGGTGACCAAGGCAGGAGGATGTTTGTCTCTCTGTGTCAGTCTCCCTTTGCTGAGTGAGAGAATCTCATCTGTCTGTTGGTCTACAGAAAGAGCTCCCTAACATTAGACACTTGCTTCTTCCTTTCTCCTTTCCTACCAGCCCATGCTGGCACCTATCAGGCTCACAGGCTGTGAATTAATCTCAGGTGCCTCACTCAGCTCATTAATACTGGAAATCTTTAAATCTGGAGAGCTTAGGCTCAAAGATGTGAGCTGGAGTTTTAGATTAGGCCAAATCTCCTGGGAATGGTACAAAGTCAATTGGCTGGAAGAACCAAAACCAAGCAGGCGTGATGCTGTTGTACAAAATCTGGAACACTCAACATCTGGCTGCAGACTGGCCTTAACCATTCTCTGATGCAGTGGTATGCAGAGAACTCAGATCCAGGCCATGATTCATTAATTCAGCTTCATTGAGTTCCAGTGCTCAGACCAGACTGGTGGTCCTGCTTTACACACTGGTATGTGGATGTCTCGTGTGTATGTATATATATGTATACATACACATATATATATTCTCCAGGCAAAATGTAGTCAAAGACTATTCTTTTCCCAAAGATTTCAACATCTAAATAGTATTGCTTCACTGTTGTACTTGAGAGATTCATAGAGGAGTGAATAGACCTTATTTTCCGACTCAAGTTTTATGTCTAGAAATCAGAACTGCCACAAGAGACTTAATTGCTGCAAGATTTAAGAGAGATAATTTAGCCAATTTTCTGGGAGCTTATTCCAATAATCAATCTATCTGATAACAGAACTGCAGAATCACAGAATATCCCAAGTTGAAAGGGACCCACAGGGATCATCAAGTCCAACCCCTGGCTCCACACACAGCATTACCCAAAGATCAGACCATATTTCTGGGAGTGTTGTCCCAGCACTCCCTAAGCTCTGGCAGCTCAGGGCTGTGCCCACCACCCTGGGGAGCTGTGCCATACCCACCACCCTCTAAGGCAGAACCTTCTCCTGATATCTGACCTGATCCTTCCCGGATGGATTCTGTTGCATGTCAAATTAGAAGGACTTAATATAATTAATTCTCCCCCAGTTCTCCATTTAGCTTCCATTATTAACTTCTGAGAAGTTTGCAGGCTGAGATTTCCTCTTTCAATAGCTCACTTGACCTTCCTGGCCCTTCATTCAGATCTTCACCAGATTTTTGTGACCATCAGGCTTCAGAGTCCTTCCTTCACTCCATGTCCTCTCCATTCCTTCCTGTTCTTCTGCAGGCCTGGTTTCTCTTCGGTACCACACATTTGCACCCTACTTTGCTCTCCCTTTACACATCTCCTCAAACATGCTAATGTCTAATTAATACAGGCTGATTAGGCTTTCCTGCTGCTTCAGCCTTGGCTCCTGCAGGCAGTAGGAATGACATCCATGATGTCAATCAGAATAGCCCAAATGTCTTCAGTACAGCTATCTCCAATTTACACCAGCTGAGGATCCAGCCTTTGGCTGCCAAAAGTACTAATGATTTTGCAGAAATATGGGTCTCTCTCTCTCTCACTCTTTTACTCGTTTTTTTTTTTCCTCCCGGCATGAAAGATCTAATTACAAATTGCTGAAGGCTTACTACAAATAAAATAAAGTTCAAAAATAAGATAGGAAAAAAAAATGCCCTTTTGACTCTGCATTGTCTGGTACTAATTTACTAAAAGGAATCAGATCTGTATATTCACCCAAATCTTCTCATGAATATTGAGAACAACTTTGGAGGAATTTAAACTTATTTTCACAGCCAGGAGATTTTTCAGGCTGACTGATAGTACCAGATATGAGTGTTAGAAATGATAAAGTATTACCATAGCATCATGTTAACAGAACCACCCAGCCTAGCCTTCTGCTCTCTAGAAATCCCAATTACCTTAGCTCCCAACAGCTTCAATCCAGCGAATGGGATGTGTGCCATATTTTTTGTTTGTTCTGATTGTATTAAGGATGACAAAGCTTTAGCAAAGGCTAAAGGCTCCATGATTACTGACAGGCTCAACATTGTGTGGGCCTTGTCTCTGACCCCGAGGCAAATTAAAGCAGGGGCTATTTCTGCTTTTTCCTTGGTATCCATGATGAGGTCTGTCAGCTGGGTCATGGCAGGGGGTGGATGCTTTTTGGTGCTTGGTAGATCCCAAACATCTGGTAACTAGAAATGGCAAAGGGACTTTTGGGACTGGAAGAGCTGTTTGTACAATGCCTGGAGTAAGAGACTGAAGGAGAGCAATTCAAGATTTGGGGTCCCAGTCTTCACTGCAGTATAACTTCAGAAAAGTCAGTGTGTGGATGTAGACCTCAGCAGACTGTCCAAGGTATGGAAGCTTTAGCTAGAGCCAGGAATGGAGTTGGTGCTGCCTGACTTGTGCTGTTGGCCTCCTCAGCTGAAAGTCCAATCTCCCTCAGAAAGGCTCAGTATGTGTCACCCAGGATGGTGCACTCAAAAAGAATGTTTTAATTTATGCCCATTGCTTTTTGTCTTGTGGTACTACTAAGAATCTGTGAGCTCTGGAGCTGTAAGCCATACAGATGTAGCTGAGCATACCTGAATCTTTCCGGAGATGTGACTCAAGGCAAGGAGGGGTTTTCTAAAGCATTTCTGATAGTTCTGTGTGCTCTTGTGTGGGAAGACACATACCCATGACGTGGAGGAACTGAACTTAACCCTGACATCTTCAGCAACTAACATCAGCCATTAAAATCACGTAGAATGACATTTTTTCTTCTGAGAAGAATACTTCTGAGGTATGGTGATTCACCACCACAGTGGACCTCAGTAGAGTTCTTCAAACTTTGAGTAAAGCACTACTACTCATGTTATTAGCATATTTATTCATACATTGGATTCTTACAGTAGGCTTTATTTGGCTTGTCACCGACAAATAGTAGCAGTTGAGATACTCTACTAAGTGTGCATAAGGTAGAATAGACTGGCAGAAGGCTCGTGGGAGATCACCCTACGCTCATGGTGGTGAAGCACTGGAACAGGTTGCCCAAGGAGGCTGTGGATGCCCCATCCCTGCAGGCATTCAAGGCCAGGCTGGATGTGGCTCTGGGCAGCCTGGGCTGCTGGTTGGTGACCTGCACACAGCAGGGGGTTGGAACTATGATGATCGTTGTGCTCGTTTTTAACCCCTATCATTGTATGATTCTATGATCTGCTTACTTATCAGGCATCAGAGTCTTCAGTGCTCACTGCTTTGAATAGTTATGCAAAAAGCAGGGATGCAGAGAATTAAGTCTTTGAGTTTGTCTTGGAAAACTCACTGTTATATGTGGAACAGTCACCTGGAGACAGTCCATCTCCTTCTACATACAGCTTGGCTATGGTTAATCAAATCCAGACTATCTGTAGAGAAATGAATGGGCTTCTTTAATCCCGCTGGCAGCAAGCCTGTTTTTTCCAGCCCTGAACATGTTTTGGTTTAGCAGATCATTGCTCATCCTCTTATGGTTTACAATGCAGGTCATGAACTTGCAGTATAATATTCCAGCACTTACGTTTTTAAAGTGCAGCCCGTGTAGTGTCTTAAGTGGAGTAAATACTCAATTAGAAGACAGCACGATACCACCAGTACAATGTTATGTGACAGGGAAACCAGGACAAGTAATTGTATTTGTTTAATGTAAGAAATCGAGTGGACAAGGGTATCAAGACCTTTCTCTTACCCTTATTATTTGTTTCAATTTTGTTGCTGGTGTTTTTCCTCCTGCTTAATAGGCAAGGCAGCTGACAACTGAATTAGTACTCTTTCCTTAGTATGCCACTGGCTCATGACAATAGCCTTAGGGGTAAGATATAGATAACTGAGAATTTTTCTCACTGTTGTGATATATTTTTTCATATGGTTAATAAGGCAATTGAAATGACATTCTGTCACAGTGGTACAACCCAGCGAATTTGTGATTTCCCTGGTGTTGCCACTAGGAGGAGATGCGCTGTGTTAATAACCCCCTCTCTTCTCGCCAAACACATTTACAGGATGTGACAGACTGCAAACTAAAGCATCCTTTAGTGCTGCTAAGGATTAGCTATTGTTTATTACCACTAATGGGAAGAGGCTTAGGGCTCAACTGCTGTTGCTCCGCGGTGGATTTTGTTTCGAAAGCCTCAAAATAGTGCCCTTATATTCCAATCAGTGAGTTCAGCTCAAGTCTACACAAATAAGAGAATCGCCTGCGATTAGAAAGAAAGAAACAATGATAATAGCAAAAACATGTGTAAAAGGATTCTTATTAAATATCTTATTAGCAATTACAGAGTTTTCCTTACGATAACGCCTATCAAAACTTGTTGAGCCCAGTTAGTTTCTGGAGTTATTCTATTACTGCTCTAAGTCAACATCTTTCTACTTCATTCCAGACCAGTTGAAGACTCTGCCTGACATGTTCAAACCAAAATGTTCCATTCTGCAAGGTGTGAAAAGCAACGGTAGGTACCAGTGCTGAGCACTGTGAGAGCAGGGCTTGTGTCAGCAAAAATCACCAGCACCATGTGCCCCTCTGAGATGGTAATTGATAATTTCCCCAAAGCCTCAGTACCAGCAGCTAAGATTCACATAAAAACATTGCCTTAGCTCATGTGTCTATCACAGCTGTAGTGACTGCAGTGCAAAGTTGCAATTGGAGTGGCAAAGACTTTCCTGTTCTCAATGGGCAGGCAGCTGCTCCATGGCAAGATGGGTGGATGGTGTGTTTATGCACAGGGACATATTGCTTGGTTGGTATGTGCCTCCAGACATAATCTCTGCGCTCAGGGGCTCCAGCATGCATCTTGCAAGTGAATAATCTGATCAGTGTTGAAACGCTGAGGTTTCAGCTGGAGCTTTGCTTGCTGCTGGTCACTGGAAAGCACACTAACAGACAGCAAGCCTAAACCTTTGTTTAGAATTCTACCTTTGGGTAGAATTATTTCATCCTTGTTAAGCTTGAGGTACAGCATATGCATATATGCCAAATTCTTTTTCTGCTTTACAGCTGTTTAAGATTAATGTAGACCTGGACTCTCATCTTTTTGCCCTAGCTTTGAGGACCACTGTGTTCTCAGGCGATCAATCAAGTCCCATGGTTTAGGAATGTTCAGTATTTATCCTGCTCCATAGCACTGCATCTCAGCTTGCAACGCCCACACAGCCTCACAGTCATTATATCTGCTTTCTTCTCCCACCATGACCTCCCTTGCTTATTAATAGACTGTTGGTACATTACTTTTTTTGAGCCAGCATCACTCGAGTGTGGTGTATGGAGTGGGGGGAAACAACGGTGTCAAGCAGTCAGAGGGTGCAGCTTAATGGAAATAAACTTTTATCAAATAACACACCATGACCTCTTCCCAGAAAAGGTCCTCATCTCATGACTCGGTCTTCTCTGCAAGCTGAGGACTGTGAGTTGGATAACTAATATGGATATGGCCACTCGAAATGCCTAAATATGACCTGCTACTCCAAAAGGAAATGGATCACCTATGACCTGTGTCATGCCAGGTCATCCAAAAGGATGAATTTAATATGCTGTGGAAGGGGAGAGGGGAGTTTCATGCAACACTTGTCCCCTTTATATTGCATTCTGCTGACTTTGTCTGTCTGTGCCTTTCTCTTCTGTATGTTTATGTATTGTAAGCCAATGAGCCTCATGCAGGCTTGTAGCTGAGCAGTTCAGAGGCAGAAACTGACCAACTCTATATTGCTGGAAGGAAAAAACTACGTCTGAATTCAACCACGTTATTTTAATAGTTTCATTGAAATAAAGCACTGGAAAAAAGGAAGCACTAAATGACTTGGCATAGACTATCCTTTTTTAAGTTAATTGTTTGAACTTTCCATTTCAGAGGGATGCTTTATTTCAAAATCTACTTACGTTTTTAAAGCGGATAATTAGAAAGCAATAAATTAGCCTGAGATAATTTCCTACTTCAGCTCTCAATAGTAGGAGCCATGATGCTGCAATCAGCTCCCTATAATTTAAGACGATGGACTCTCTTCACTTCTGTCTGACTGTTTGGGTGCGGAGATCAACACACGCACAGATATCTGCAGGATTGAGGCCCATCTGAGCAACGTCTGATTTTATGTATTTGGAAGCAATGAGCATATAAATAATACATCTGTGGGCCTGAGGATTTAATGGCATGTAGGAAACATGTCAGGGTGAATGCACAGTGCTGCAGAGCAAACAGTAAATTTCCCGTAACTGAAAGGAATTTTTGCTTTGAATAATGACACACGAGGGTCCATGTAGTGATCGGTGATTGCTGCTATTTAAGTAGAACCAGATTCAATGAGCCCACTTCAATGACAACTCAAAAAGACAGAGCTTTGTTCTTGTAACTAATGCTGTGGACCCCGGCATCAGAGATGAATAACAAAATATGCTGGCTGGAAGGAAAGCCCTTCCAAACTGGACTTTGTTGTCTGCTGTAAAAAGCAGCACATGTAATGAGGTTTTCTATTATCCTGCAGCACTCTGCTCTGTTGTTTTGGCCTTGGAGTGCTGGTAAGAGTTTTTTTTTCCTTTACTCCTAAGCACAAAAACCTGTTTTTAATATGTTTTGCACTCTCCATCCAAAATGAGGAGGGTGGTTGAAGGTGATTTAGGTTTTCTGCAAGGTATGAAGGATTTTACCCTTTACTGAAGAGAAGGAGACCTTCCTTTTGAACCTTCAGGGAGAGAAGGAGCTAGATGGGCTCCTTTGCATTACTTTCACACAGAATATGGAAAGATGAGAGCAGTTACTTTCCATGTGTTATAAATATTTGTTCCAAAATTAGAATCATACAATGATAGAATGGCCTGGTTGCAAAGGACCACAATGCTCATCCAGCTCCAACCCCCTGCTGTGTGCAGGTCACCAACCAGCAGCCCAGGCTGCCCAGAGCCACATCCAGCCTGGCCTTGAATGCCTGCAGGGATGGGGCATCCACAGCCTCCTTGGGCAACCTGTTCCAGTGCATGATCATCTACTGAACTTACATGCCCGCAGTGTAGAAGGCTTGCTATCATCTGCAATGGCTGTCTTCATGCACAGAGGTCTTGAAGAAAAGAACCTCAAAATCTTTCTTGACATAATAACAAGCACCACGTATGTGCTTCTAAATGTTTATGTCTTATAGTAACTTAACTCAGCAGAGAAGGCAGGCAGTATTCTAGCATTAAAAATCTGCTTTCCCTCAGCCCCTTTCTGTCTCCACAGGAAACTGTTGACAAGTCATTTAAAAAATAGGCAAGATCAAATATATCCAAAGTATTTCAAAGCACAAAGGTCTTAAAAGAGAAGAAGCAGAAGAAGACAGTCAGCAACACTGCTACAGAACAAAAATTCAAATATTCAGGCTGTGGAAAATTAACTACCATAGGCTGTGACTCCAGGGAGCAAATGGGAACATGAAACAGTCAGAGTCACTCTTTGATGAGTCCTGTGATGGCTTAGCCCAAGTTCAGCAGCCTTTGGAACAGAAGATTCTGAACATGGTTTGTGCATTAATATGGTTCTGGGCTATTGAAACACCTGTACTGGCCACATGTGGCCAAACCAAAGCAACTTATCTTGTCCTACCTGGTTATCCCAGGTCACCTATTTTAATCACAGTGGGAACTCTTTGCATTCTGTCCTAAACTAAACAGTGCCCTGGAATTTTCCTTTGCAAAAATGGCAGTCATCCATTCTCAGGCTTAGAGGTGTCTTCCCACACACTGGAGTCACCTTCAGACATTCTTTCCAAGACACAATATTGGAGTCAGCACAGATCAGAAACTTTTCCCAATGGTTATTTTGGGTGAGCCCACGCTGTCCTGAAAATAAAAGAATCTATGTCCATGGGCATGGGCTGCTGTTTCAGTTGTCCTCCTCACCAAACAATACCATAATGAATGCTTAATTTACTAGTATAACTTTTGAACGGAGTCGTTTCACTTGAGTTTTTACTTCCACACTAGAATGTTTTCAGAGCTAAGTGGTGAGGAACTGATATTTTTAGTATGTGATCGATCTGAGTATGCTGGACATTTTTCCAGTAGGATGAAATGAATTGCACTCTGAGAATCTTAATTTCCCCATGTTGACCGAAAAGAAAGTTTTGAGTGACTACCTTAATTTAGAAGTCCTCATTTTATCAGATAAAATTCTCTTCTAAACCTAAATTACAGCTGAGCTATCTCTAGCAATGTAGAAATTACCATACTGAAGTCTTAACTGAGCTTGGTCTTCCTTTGAAATATAGCCCTAATCTTACTTCCTCTTTGATTTCCCCCAAAGGATCAACTTGCTACAGCTGTTGTAACAATAGCATATATCAGACTCAGAAGTGATGTTGCTGGCAGAAAATACTGAGTCCTCCTTAATTTCAGTGTCACTATGGTATGTGAAAGTATGGCAGGGCCAAAGGTCCCTTGAGCAATCGCAAAGAGATCCACATCATACAAAGCTCTGTTGTTGAAAATTCTAAATGCCTATTTTCCTTGTGATTTTTTTTGGACCAGTTTTTTCACTGGGTCTTCACAGAAAATTAAAAATAAATAATCAGAAAATGTTCTGAGAAACTTTATGCCAGAAAAACCATAGTACTGGCAGCTTCTTGGATGAGAATTCTCTGGAATGCCAAAATGCTGCTGCTGCTCTGAAAATGTTTTTAGTAATATGTGGGGCAGAAATTGAGATCAAGCAACACTGTGGAGACATTTAACCATGCAGACAATTGAGTTGCCTCACTTTTCCCTTGAGGGACATTAACCACATCTAAAATCCTATGCTAGAATCTGCAGTGAGGCACTTACCCAGCAGGTAGATTCAGAATGAGTTTTAAAATTTCACCTTAACCTTTTAGATATAAAACAATCTCAGCTAAATACTTATGTTTGACAAAAATTTCTTGCTTTGCATTTGAAGCTAAGTGTTATAAACACTGAGACACTGCCTAAATATCTCGGTTGTTTTTGGCACATACTGAAAGGTGCTGAGGTCAGATTAAGCCAGATAATGGAAAATGGACATGATATTAATTGCTGTATTATTGCTCATGCCAATAATGTGGCTCTGTCTTAACACTGATTTTCTGCAGTGGCTTGGAAACCGAAATTCCTAGAATTCTGGACTATTAGGCACCATACCAATCCAAAACCCAAAATATGAGAGCAATTGCAGTCCACTAAAATCTTGTATTTATGTGATCATTATTTAGTTCATCTATATCAAGCAGCATGGTTCTGAAAAGAGCTTGTTTCAAAGAGTTTGCAGCTACTGACTTGGTTCTGCATTGCACAATATTTTTTTCCACATCATGGTTTCAATGGAATGTCTCATGAAAAAAAGCGTTACTGAATAAGGGCAAATAGATCAGACCTGAATCCTTTGAAGGCTTCTAGGGCTTGTGCTATTGACAGTTTCTTTCCTGAATTTGCTTTGTTTTTTTTGTGCCTAGTGAGTTTCTGACTGCTGTTTTAGAAGCTACTAGCATATTCTACAGAACACTAAATTTTACAGTACCCCTACAGTAACCTTAATACCTTTTATCTTGAATACTGTAGTGTCTGCACTTTTATTTATAATGTATTGTACAGCCTGTGATGCTCACTAGTGCTGTACTTTTACCATTAGAACTCCTGGAAATGAAAGAACTGTAGATTACATTATGAGAGGGGCAATTCAACTCAGTCATATTTGTCAGGGCACTTTTCATTTATATTGAACCCTGATGTGGTCTATACAATTAATGTGAGTAAACAGTTACTAAAACAAAATGCTGGAAAAATCAGATGAAGAAATATGGGCCAGAAGATGAATACAATTTTTGTTTTCAACTCCCTGCTGAGTTTCAGAGTAGACTGGAGGTCGAAGGATATGAAGAAGATGCAACCAGTGACTGGAAGACAGAAAGGATCTCTGTCACACACAGTGGCATCAATGAGGGTGAGAATAAACTTAGGTAAGGGTAGAAAAAAACAAAATCTGAAAAGGCTTTAAGGGCAGAAAACAAAATAATCCATAGCACCTAACTTAGAGACATGACTGTTGCTTTAATGAAGATGTTCTTGGAGGCCTTCAAGAGCCATCTGGATGTAGTCATGGGCACCCTGCTCTGGGTGTCCCTGATTGAGCAGGAGTGGGACCAGATGGACCCAGAGGTCCCCTCCAACCTTAACCATTCTGTGGTTCTGTGCTTCTGTGATTTATTGTGTATCGCTCTTTCAAGTCACCTACTCCACAACTTCAGTTCAACAGGATGATGGGGTGTCTGCTGTAGGCAGCTAGGCTACATTCCCTCTCCAGACAGCGCAGAAGCCTCTGAAATTGGTTCAGTTGTCTTGTAGAGAGGGTGCAGTGAGAAGAGCAAAATGAGTGACACAAGATGCCTGAGGGACAGGAGAAAACATCTATTGAGGTCATTACAGAAGTGAGACGGAGGAGAGGAACAAATGTTTAATGCATGTGCCACAAGGAGGATGGAGGCAACTCCATTATGTGGTATGACATCCATGACATAAATTCAAGGCTATTTACTGTATCTGTTTCTGAACCTGAGGGGTATGGTGAGACCTGTGAGTCACTCATCTGGGAAGTGCTGGTTACAGGCAGTCCAACCAGAGATTTTTCACTTAGGACTAAATATTCTGGAGCTTGTAAACTCCGTCTGAGTTTGTATCTGACCATTGCTGAGATGACTTTTATCACCTGAGGAAAGTTGCATTTCTGTGAAGCACATCTTTGTTAGGAATACGTTTTCATACCTGTGAAATAGATCACGGAGCATGCAGAGGTCCTGATCCCACTGACAGAGCTCACACTGATGACCAGTGACAAACTTACTTTCAATGAAACAGTATCAAGTCCTAAAGATGAATGCAAACTGGAGAAGTAGTGAAGATTTTCATGTTAGCTGTCAACCAGGGAAAAGCAGACTTGATTCTTCTTTCCCCTACCAAAGTGCAAATGAAGAGTAATGCCACTGAGTTCAATGAAGCCTGTGTGAGTAAGTAGAAAATCAGATTCAGGAGCTTTATTGAAACCAGCTCCACATCATGTAGGAGGCTACATTTCCACTTCTTTCTCACAGGGGCTTTTTGTTTGTATTTTTCCCCTCTGTGTCTCTTTATTTTCCTTTCTTTTGAAGTCTTAAATCCTATAGGCGACCAATCTTTCATCCATAATCTTCAGCATTCAAATTAAAAGGAACGGTCTATAGATTCTAGGATTTTCTGCACGCTATGGCTAAATCCTACCACAGTCCCCTGTGAGCAATGAAAGCCAGGAGCAGAGTGTGAAGTTAAATTGATGCAATCAATGTGCCACATGCAATCATGTTTTGTTCATTGCTACTCAACAAACAAGCTAAAGCCCTAGTTATATTTTGCCTCCTTAATAAATTGTCATTTCATCAAGGGATGGGTTACCCAGACATGCTTAGCAATCTCAGTAGTTCCTGTTCTTATTAATCATTGTGTAGCCTTGAAACTTGCAAATAATGGGATTCCATAAATTTCCCTTCAACAGAATACTTCTGAAATCTATTTTCCCAGGCTTGTGTAATATTAGAAATAAATATGATCATTTTTCATAGTGAACCTGTATATTGCTTTAAAGAAAATAGAGAGAATGGAAATAAGTGCACTTTCCTTCAGTAACATTAAACAAAAAGGTTAAGCTCCTACTGACAGGAAAGATGTATGTGCAAGTGATTAGTTATATTTCTATCATAGTGCTTGTCTGTGTTCTTCGTTTGATGTTTAAACAAAGCTCTTGAACACACTGGGTTGTAGTCTCTGATGTTGATTTATAGGTAGGACTGAATTCCAAACACCGAACTAGTAGGCAGGCATTAATAAAAAGGAGAGACTTTCTTCCTGCTGGTTAATATATGACTAAGCTATCCAGTTTTAGGCCTCAATCTGTCAAGAGCAGGTGTATAATAGGGGGGTCCTTGAGGCGCAAAGACTGGAGCTATACACACAGGGTTTTGTTCAGCTGCACTCAGGACAAATGTTGAAACACCAATTTACAAAATTGTTTTGACACAGAATTATTTTATGGTTATTATGACACAGACACAAAGTTATTTAGGTTGCTCTGGGCCCAAGAGAGTTGAGTAGGAAGGAAGGAGTAGAACTCCAGATGGACCTCACTGCTAAACTGCTGTAGGTAATTGGGCAACACAATGGCAGATGAAATTCAACACAGACAAGCGGAGGATAAAATGCTCTGGGAGAAGAGTTTATGTGCTAAAAATCCCATTGACTTCAGGGAGGTCAGATCCTTCAAGTGCTGATAGGAGCTGAACAGATTTTGCCCTCTCAGAGGAAGTCTCCATCTCAGTGAAGATGGCAAATAACGTAGAGAATGGGGATCGATATAAGTCCTTCTCTTACATCCTGAATCTGGTTACAATCTCTTAAATTAGAGATGAAGACCAATCACCAACAGCCAAATTATGCCCTAGAAGAAAGCTATCCCTCAACAAGTTATCAAGCCAAAGCTGAGAAACATGAAATATAATTGTGTTACCTTAATATAGGACTGTGTATGTCCTGAGCATGCTAAAGTGATAACATCATCAATTCCTTTCAGAACCTGAACAGAAGAACCCAGATTCCTCCTCCTGCTGCAGCAGACACAGGAGAAATAATTATTTCAACAGCTGAATCAAAGTATGTAGATAAAGATATGTGCAAGTATACTTACATATAAGTAAAAAATATCTGAACACCAAGCTAGTTATGTGTTGCTGAGACATATCCTCTCAGCACTAGGAAATTGCTTCTTATTTCAAAGTTACATCTACGTAAACCTCCAGCCATTGGCTCTTGTCATGCCCTTGTTAGCAGGGCTGACAAGCTCTCCGCTATCAAACATTTCTGTGTACCTTACTCAGTGATCAACTCACCTCTCCACTTTCCCTTTGATAATCTAAGTTGAGCTCCTTAAGCCTGACATCACTGTGCTTCTTTTTCCAACCCATGGATCAGTTTTGTGGCGCTGCTTTGAACTCTCTGTGGTGTATCCACATCCTCCTGAAGTATAGCTATAATTTAAGTAATGCATATATCACAATATTCCACTGTCTGGCTTCTAATTGTTTGCACTCCTTTTACAGACACAACATTATTTTATGTCGGTGGCATAACTGACTGTGTACCTGTTTGTTGTCCCTGCTGGGGCTTTTAACTTCTATCTAAGTGGCACCAACCACTTGGGACAGCAAAGTTTTGACTGGTGTGCTTCTCTCCATGGAAAAAATTCATCATGGCATGACAGCAACTGGATCTAACGCTGTTCTGTAAAACATGTAGGGCGTGCAAAGCAGAAATTCTGATGTCTCTGCTCCTCTGGAATGACAACATGTTGCATTAGAGCCCAGAAAAATTGCTATTTACTAAAGATTATTTTTTACCTATACATGTACTGTAACAAATTCTATTTGTTTAGAAAGGCTGGATGTCAAAACGTCATCATGTGCTTAAAATGACTATAATCACAAGTTGAAGTTTTAAGGTTTTCAGCTTCTATTTCTGAAGTGCATTGCTGCCTTTTAATGAAGACCCCCCCCGTGGCTCAGTAGTAGGTGGGTCAAATCACAGCACGTAGCCTGGAATTTGGAAACTGCAGAGCATCCAATACATCATTTTTTATTTTTTATTTTTTTATCTGCTGCAGAAATTCATCCTAACAAAAAAGTGACCTTTCTGCAGTATCCGTCTGGACAGGCAGAGCTCCCAGATCTCCACAGTTTGGTCTCCCTCTTAGTGTGCAAAATGGTGGAGTTTGTTGAGATGTTTATGCTGTAACTTTATCCCTATATGAGTATATATATGTATGTGTATGTATACATACATTTTCACCTTTTCTTTTTTCCTGTACGAACTCCATTAGGTGTGTGACATTGATCTTGAGCTAGACCTCCATCCAGAACTAAATAAATATAGTTCTACTTATTTCAGCTGAGCTAAAGAAGGCTTAGACAGATGAATATCTGTAGCTTAATTTTTTTTATGGCATAACTTCACAGATTTCCTTATCGGTGTCAGGATAACTAAGACCAGTCTGTCCGTAGGTTGCAATTGTATTGCCATCTCTACAGCTGGCAGTAAGCCATCTCAGTGGCATAAAATGCTGTAGGGTTGAATTCTGCTTGCACTAAACACTTCAAGTAGATAAGGAAAGCCAAATGAGCATTATCTTCTGTTCATTTATCGTCTGAATGATGCTTGCTTACTAGACTAGGGAAGAAAAGCAACTAGATGAAATCTGAAGGGCTGAGCGTGATTTTATCTGTACAAATATGCATCAGGAGTTGCTTCAGTGATGTCAGTAGAGATGAAGCAGCACAGAAACAACAAATCAAGCCATAATATTACTGCAAATGCAGAAAAAGAAATAAGAATCAACATCAGTGGTTTTCATCAGTGTGTAAAATTTGTCTTTTCCAGTTGGAGTTTTACCTGTAAAAATCATTAGACAAGGAAATATAATTGTTGGAGCCTATTCAGAGATACACTCATTATGACAATAAAATGAAAGAACATAAAGTTGCCAGGCTCTCACTTGTAAGATTGGTTTATTCTGGGTTTAAAAGTCCCCTGCACTCTATGATGGTTTAGTGTAGTCTCCTTCCCCAAATCACTCAATAGATTTCCCAAAGATTTCCACAGGGGATAGGAAGGAGGAGAGAATAGCTCAAACAATTTGTGAAAAAGGAAATATCTATCTTAGAAAGGATTTAGCATCCCAGACTGTATAGATTCAACAAGCAGGTTAGAGGACATTCTATGAGCAAGGAGCTTCAGCTACATTAGACTTAACAGCATTTCTCCTAAGAGCTTTGTGTTGTTGTTTTATTGTCCTTTTGTTTGTTTGTTTAAGTGTTTCCTATAAGTATCAAAGTTAGGTAGAATTTTCTTAGATGAATTTGTGAACTTAATGCATGGGAAAAGATATATAAACCTACTTACCTTTGCTGTAGAAGGAATGTATGTGTGAGTATTTCAGAAGGTTCTTACTATTCACATGTAATTTTGCTAGATTTGAAACCTGCTAAATTTTCTCCATATTATGTGATTGATCCAAAGCCCTGGTGTCAAAGTCATGCAGAGTTTTGTGCTACATCCAGAAACCCTTAAGGTTGACCCTATGAGCCACTGACCCTATGAGCAGCCACGACTCTTGCAGTGACTCCTGAGAAATTCAGGAGTCCCATGAGATGGCATCATCACACCTGCTATAGGACAACCACATTTCAGAACGTCATCAGGGCCCTAAATTTGAAACAGAACATATTGAGCAATTAAGAAAGTTGAAAGGAAGTGTAAAATATGTCAACACAAGCAAGGTGAGAGCAACATAAAACGAAGCAGAATTTCTTAGGTGTTTTTCAGCCCTAGCAATTGGTGAATCATGATTGTTCACTGATTACTTTGTTTATAATAGCAGGATCGATCTCTCGCTATTTTTATATATAACTGCCAGAAAAGTCAATGTAATGACACACATCTGAATGTAATTCCCAAGATCCTTAAGTCTTGTGGCTGCAATCCCTTCTCACATTTATTGAACTAGATGGGAAGGGGAACTTGGGATTTCTAAAAAGCAGAAAAGAAGCAGAGCGGTGCTGGGGAAAAAATAATAATAATAATGAGAAACCAGGAAGCCTTACTGAACAGACAGATTTGTTTTATGTGGAGTTTTCCCCTCCAGCAACCAAATGGAACCCAAACAAGTCTATTTCTCTGAAAACTTGTTCTACCTTCCATTCCCCAACCAAAATACATTGTAATGGTATCATAAAATAGATGAGGATGAAGAGCTTACTCTGATGGACTGCTCAACAACCAAAAAGAGAGGATATTAATATACCTGGGAATCTCACAGTTCAAGCATTTTAATGCAAACTCGCAGTTTGCAGGCAATTGAAGTACTTCACCTAAATAATTTATATATGTATCTGTGTATATATAAAAAAAAATGGGAAAAACGAAATTTCATAATAGCAATAAGTCTGGCAATGTTGTTATCAGGAGATAATCACATCCCGTGGGGGTTCTCTCAGCTGTGCCTCCTTTTCCTTCTCTTCCCCAGTCCTCATCTTGCCCCTGAGGTATGATTTTTCACATGATAATTCTTCCCGTGCCTTCGTGGTTAGTAATAATAATTAAAATAAAATACTTTATTCACAACTTCCCTGGGTGCTCAGAATATAATCTAACTCCCTTCCTCCCCCTCCTTTCTTCTCTACCTCCGCTACTTGATTAAATGCCTTGGAAAGAAAGATAGAAACAAACAGGAAAAAAAAAAATAATTCAATGAGTGGGGTTCTCTTTTCTGACAGAAAATGCAAAAGGCTGTTGTGGCTGTATTGATCGGGCTGAGAGCAGCACTGCAAACAAGCATAGCTCTCCTGAGAAATGTGCACTGAAGATCCATACATTCATTGACATTTTATAGGATGTCTAGACTTGCTAATCCACTGTGAAAAATGCAATCTTTGTAGTAGAAGAGGGTGGAGAGGGGGCTGTGTTCGCAGAAACAATCCTCTCATGTACCAAATTACCGGCAGTTTAATAAGGAGGAAACGTGGGTCCAAGTTAAGACTTGGTTTCAATGACTTGGACACCCTCCGTATTTCCCAGAATGCAGCTCTGCAATTAGCCTCAAGCCAGAAAAAGGTTTTGAAAGGTTGGTTGAGACGCTGGCTGGATTTCGTCTGTGTATGGGGAGGAGAAGAGAGTTGTAACTGAAATTTTATAAAGTGAGAAAGTCTCTGTACTGAATGCCCCTTTCCAAAGTCAGACACTTTCCTGATCCATCTATTCCCCTTTCACAGCAACTTTTTTTCCCCCTGCAGACTTTAACAGGATAAAGTAATGAAGGCAAGTTTTCAGTGGCCAGCCATCCTTTCTGCCAGCCTCCACCGAGACTCCTGGAGGCAGAGATGAAAACAGAGGGAGGATGGGTGGAAACCACATCTAGGCATGACGGTGGAAAATTTGCAACTCCAGAGACGGAGAGATGAAGGCAATTTTAGGTCACATTTGTATTTTCATGCATTTACATCACTCAGAGTCCAGGTACAGCTGCAAACTAACTTAGAGAGCTCTGAGCTGGGCTTAATTGCTCCAGTATCTCAGGGACTGAAGCTGAACTTCAGTTGTCAAGCAGCTTATTGTCCTTGAAGAAACATCCCCCTTAGCAACAGCTTCTTGCAAAATTTTAAAAGAACATAAAGTAAATGATTATTTTTTATCAATTTAGTTTAGATGATGAGAAGGACAGGATGCTGCTATAGACAAGACCTAACGTCTATGAAGAAATAGATTAATCAGGTTATAATTCATATCAGTTTGCCCTGAACTCAAAGATGTGCACTAAAATAATGAAACTTGCAGCGCAGTAAGGCATGGTTAAACATTTTGTTGTGTTGACTAACTAGGAACATTGTGGCAATGTAACTAACTTTCCTATCCAAAAGCAGAACTACAATAAGTGTCATTAACCTCTCAATTCTGAAATCCCTGGGTTAATTGTGACTTTATTCTTTTGGACAGATTCTCTTAAAAGTTTCGGGAAAGAAGTATGGGGTAGAATAAACGTAATAAATCCTAGTTTACACTTCGATCATTCATGCTGTGTCTTAGGATCACTGTGAGAAAATATTTTCTGGCACAAAGAAGCAATAATATCACAAATTTGGCTTCCAAACAACAGTTGAACTTCCCAGCAATTGTAATTCCTTCAAGAAGACATTTAGTCAGGTAGAGTAAAATTTCAATAGCTCATAAAGGACTTCTCTTAAACATATGGATCAGGTATTTTATCAGAGCTGTAATTTAAACCACAGGAACAAACTGCTCCTTCTCCCTCATTAGGACAATGAGATCAGAAACTACATGGAGATGGTTCAGCTAGATTATGGCAAGGTTGGGAATCTGCAATGGAAGAAGCGTGGGCAAAGTAATCAAATCATATTGAAGTGAGACTAGAGACAATCCCAGACTTCAAAGAGAGATACACAGCATCCCTGTTACATGATCTGTAGTTCATAAAAGTCTTATCTTACAGTCAGGATGTCAGAAGGTTGTGCTACCCTATTCAGCTTTGTAGAATAGGACTTCACATTCTGGAATGTCACAGAAATCCCTTCATGCTTACCAAGAAAGGAGGTTTTAATAATTTACAGATAGCGTGAGCTTCTTAAAGGGTGAACGAGGCTACTAAAGTGCCTACCTTGCTTACAAGGAGACATAGTTTGAAGTTGAAGGAGAGAAAATTGAGGTTGGATGTCAGGGGGAAGTTGTGTGCTGTGAGAGTGGTGAGGTGCTGGAACAGCTGCCCAGAGAGGCTGTGATGCCCCGTCCATCCCTGGAGGTGTTCAAGGCCAGGTTGGATGGGGCCCTGGGCAGCCTGGGCTGCTGTGAAATGGGGAGGTTGGTGGCCCTGCATGGCACAGGGGGGTTGGAGCTTCGTGATCCTTAAGGTCCCTTCCAACCCAAGTCATTCTATCATTCTACCCCGAGGTCTCCGTAAAGTAATGCAAGGATCCTGCAGAACAGAAAGAAATACACTTCTTGGTTAAATTTTACACACACACTTTAATTATTTTCTGTTTACACAGAGGAGGAAAAAGTCACTGACTAACTTTGTTCAGAGCTTTTAACAATAAAGTTTAGTAATGGGGGAGAATGGTTGGTCTGAAATGGTGAGTTTAAGTGCTTCTTTTCTTCTGTCAGAATTTAATATTGGCATTTTCTTCCCAGTATTAACTTTCAGAATATTTCAGGAAAAATATCCAATTCACTGGTGACCTATTTTAATAGAAAAATCATGTCAACATTGAATACATTTTCACCCCTTGCATTAACCATGCGTCTTAACAGATACAGGATTAGGTCTGATATTAATATTCAGGTGAAAAAAGTAAGTAATAAAAAAGACCTGGCCCTTTTACAGACCACTTATGTGCAGAAATGAGCAGTAAGCAAAAAAACTCCCATATCTAAATTCCCCAGCATTTTAATGAACCAAAGATTTTCCAAAATAGTGGTAACTTCAAAATGATGGTTCCCCAAAACTGAATTTTCAAGAAATTTTTTTTGAAGTCGTTCCCATTTATGTTGCTTCAAGTAGGGAATTAATAGATACATAATGATGTATATATATATAATAATGACAATTATTATACAACAATGAGAAAACTAATCCAGCTAATAAAAAGCTAATTTGAAAGCTCAGATGTGAATACATTAAAAAATCAAGGTAAAATACTCCAGTTAGTTCTCTACATATGGAATGACCCTTTGGTTATTTCTCCGTTCTACCTGCCTCAAGGAGATACTGAAAGGAAGAAACTTTTTTTTTGATATATATATATATATTTTTTTTCCTGGAAGCCAAGTGTTCTGGGAATCATAGGCTCATAGAATCACAGAATGGCCTGGGTTGCAAAGGCCCACAGTGCTCATCCAGTTCCAACCCCCTCCTGTGTGCAGGTCACCAACCAGCAGCCCAGGCTGCCCAGAGCCACATCCAGCCTGGCCTTGAATGCCTGCATGGGTGGGCATGGGTGGCCCGGATGGGGCATCCACAGCCTCCTTGGGCAACCTGTGCCAGTGCCTCACCACCCTCTGGGGGAAAAACTTCCTCCTCATATCCAACCTCAACCTCCCCTGTCTCACTTTAAAACCATTCCCCTTGTCCCATCACCATCCACCCTCACAAACAGCCGTTCCCCCTCCTGTTTATATTCCCTTCAAGTACTGGAAGTCCACAATGAGGTCACCCCACAGCTTTTTCTTCTCCAAGCTAAACAAGACCAGTTCCCTCAACCTTTCTTCATAACAGAGCTGCTCCAGCCCTCTGCTCATCTCAGTGCCCTCCTCTGGATCCCACTCCAAGAGCTCCACATCCTTTCTGTACTGGGGCTCCAGACCTGGACGCGGAGCTGCAGATGGGGGCCTCACAAGAGCTGAGCAGAGGGGGTCGATCACCTCCCTGTCCCTGCTGGCCACCAGTTCTGCTCTATGAGAAATCTGCAACTGCTTTCCCTTTTCAAGTCCCTTCGGTGACAGAAAAGTCATTTGCCTAACAGGATGTATATAAATAAGAAGGAATAACCTCAAAAAAAAAAAAAAAAAAAAAAAAAAAAAAAAAGGTATGTTTTTCCATCTCACAGTTCCTAAAGGGCATTAGTCAGAGAGAGTATGCTGAATCGTGACTTGTATTCATTACAGCACGCTCAAAAGGAACTTGAGTTCAAAAACATTTATTTTTAAATTAATTTGTAAGAGATCAATATTTTTTTTCCCAGTATTGAATGCTTATGATGTGTGAACATCTACAGGAAACTGATTTTATTCCATTATGTCAAAACTTCTGCTAATAACATCAACATCAAGTTACGATAAAAGCTTAAACACCATTTCACCATAAACCTTAGTGTCATTGTCAGCACTGAGATAATTTCACTTAGAAGAAACAAAAGTTGCAGAATCAGCATGTGAACACTGAAACAAAGGAGTACAAGTGTGGGAAGGCAGCTTAGGGTTACCTCTTGAGGTCAACCTCAAAACAAAAACTACCAAAGCTGATCTTTCTAAACTCACTCAAAATGAAAGATACGAATTTTGGTATGTTAAGATTGTTGTTTTATTTATTTATATTTATATATATCATTATAGTTTTTACCATAATTGCACAGTAGGGCTCAGTCAAGGATATCTGCCTCACTGGAATATGCAAGCGTTTTAACGAGGAGTGAAGATGAAAACTCTGCCTGGTATAATGTGGCTGACACTGAGTCGCTCTCCACATATTTGTTTTCAGGCTTCGTGTCCCAGTTTCTACAGAAAAAAAATATAATGATTTAAAAGGAGTCTCAGGTTTCTCAATAAAATAAAATATATAAAAAAGCAGAAACATAACAAAACAACAAAAACAAGAGCACGTAACTTGCATATTTATTTAACCTTGCAAACCAAGTTAAAACCCTTGTCATATATATGTGAGTTGTATTGCCCTGTGTTGATCCCATAGATGAAAAAAGTGATCAAATCACGAGAGTTCTATTGGAGATTTACAAGTAAAACAGTGAACTTGACAAAAGGATTTCTTTTTTTTTTTTTTCATCCCATTTTCTGTGAACTTCTATGATTCTATGGTTCTGACCACTGCAGTTAATTTGATTCACCTTTTGTTTTGCTCCTTAAGCTCTAGATTATCAGTACTGCATATATGCTAATTCTCTTCTGGACTCCCATATACAGCAAGTCAAGTAATCCATTTGTAAAGTCATTTAGGTAGCAAGGAATCTCAAGAGATCATCTGGATCAGCACCCTGCTCAAAGAAGAACGAATGCTGTATTGGATCACTCAGGCCCATGCCTCATGTCCCCTCAAAATGTAGGAACATTATAGGCTGGCATTTTGCACGGTCAACTTGGAGAAGTAGCTGTTCAGTTTGATGGGAATCTCTCCTCTCTCTCTCTCCCTACAAAATGCTGAAATAAAAAATGTAGCTCAAAATAAGACAATGCCTTTTTATGAACTTCTTTTCTCTTCTTCTCTGGCATATTGATCCTGATGTACAGTGTACAGTGAAAAGTGCAAAAGGAAAGCTTATCCTGTTTACAGCAGAGAACTTAATATGACATTTCAGAGTTCCCAGGTTCACCACTTCCACCCAAGCTAAAAGAATTAATTCTAGCAACATATATGTTGATACCACAACTGTACCCACAGAGTATGGCAAATGCTCGTTAAAGCTATAGTTTCATTTTATAGAATCACCCAATTTAGAGATGAAAAAGCCTTGCTAGTTCAGCTAGTCCATCCCCTTGTCAATACAGAATTGATCCTTACAGTATTCTCCAACTCTTTGCTTACTCCAATTTTAAATAATTCAAGTATTGAGGCTTCCACTGCTTCTCCTGGGAGAAAATTCCAGTCAAACAGACCTTGGGGTCTGGAATAGATTCTTCTCTTGATCTTTAGCTAAAATATTCTTCTGCTCAGTTTTGCAATTTTATTCTCCTGAAGAGTTTAAGAAGAAAGTCCAAGAAAGACAGCCCCTAAACAAATACACCCTTAAAACAACAGCACATCGGTCGCACCAGCAGCAGACACAAACTCCCCTTCACAGAAAACATATTAAATATTCAGGAAAATGTTCAGACCAACTGTCTTTACTGGCAAATAAATTAACAGCACATGAAGGGGTTGATACATTTTACTGTGCACTGACTTTTAGCTGCATTTGAGAAGCTCATGCATAGTGGAGGCACCAATGGGCAGTGGCAGCTGTGATGCAAAACACGGATGAGTTTTGCTCCTCACTGCACTACTGGCAGGAGGTGAGGTCGAATACTTTAAGGTATCTAAAATGACATTAGGGGTGATGATGTTAAATGAACTTAATTGGGACCCTACAGATTTGGCTTGGCTTTGAAGTTGTGAATTTAGTTTCCTATTATCCTGGTTATAGTGGCACTGCTTATGAGAGAGATTGGTGTGAATATGAAATAGGGTGAAGAGTCTAAAATAAAATGTTCTCTGCTCAAATAGAAAAAGTCCACAGAGGAAAATGATGGTTCTTATTTTTTCCCTAACAATTACTTTCTAATGCCAATAATGTTGTTTCCCTAAGAGAGAATAATGAGGATCTACTGCCTTAGAGACACCTAAAGCCCATCGATTTTGATGTGTGTTAGTCCTTAAGGCTTTTGAAGCCAAATGACTAGCCCAAATTCTTCTTGGGTTGAAATGGTTAAGCCACAAATTCCACACAGTTGTTTTGATCTGTGTGGAATACTTTAGCCAGAAATGTGTCCTCACGTTTTAAGTCAATAGCAACAGGAATTCATGTTATTTATCATTTCATACAAGAGACACACGAGTTGCTCCCCTAGAATCCTGATGGACATAAGCCTCATCTTAATGCTCTTGTGTGTGACAGAAACACTCTGTGGGAGTCACTTGTTCGAGTGCAGCAATGAAGGCTCACCTAACACTGCACAAATTAACATGGGATAATAGCTGAAATTTCCTGTCGTATGTAGGCCATTCTCCTGCAGCTGAACTATCTTCAGCAGATTGTTACTCAGGAAGGCTGTGCTTCTGGGTGAAAAAATAATATATAGTACATGGCTGTTGACTAAATTATTAACTTGTAAACCTTAGAGAGAAGCTAACTTATATAAAAAGTCCAAGCAGATAAAGATATACGGGATCATTATGACAGTGATAATAGTGCAAGAATACAAGAATGATAAATACATTACAAGGTGTAACATATGCTTTATTTTTGCTTGATTGCTTAAATGAGGTAGCAGTGGGAGACCACTATCCTATGATAATGTTCTGCTCCATTAATGTTATAAACCAAAATAGAATTACCCCCAACTAATACATGGGCAAAAGTGCTGTACAGCAGTGGTGTAGACATTGCTCAGTGGAGGATATGAATTCTTGCACTTCGGGTGCCTGTAACCAGGGAATAACTCCAGCAACATGCTGCTTGAATTTATGAATATGATTGCAATTGTTTTCTCATTCTAATGCACTATGTGCCCAAATTGATTTGGAAGCCACAAAATTTTTCTTTTTTCCCCTTTGTCTGCATAACAATTGCACCTTAAGATCCCATTCTGGGTAGGGATGTATCTGCACACCTCTGTGAGTATGCAGACATGCTTGTGTGTATATCTTCAAAACCGACCCTGGAGCTTCCTGAGCTGAGAGTTGATTTGCACATGGGTTTCTGAACAGCAGCTGGGGGAAGTGGGAGCAAAATCCCCTCTGGCAGCCAGTCTGAGGATAGTTCAAAGCACCCAGAATTTATGGCAGAGTCTCTGTAGCAAACTGAAGCCACCAGATCCTTCTCTCTGGCTATGTTTGTTGAAGCCTTTTATCCTCCGTAATAGAGTGGTCTCATCCTGTTTTCCACTTGCAGATGGTCCTGAGACCAACTCTACTTAAGGCATGAGTGCTGGCTGTTCCATGCCAACCGATACCAGGCATGACTAGCAGTTTAATCATGCAGAGAATTCACTTCAGTGCCTGAGCTCATTTTCCTGGTGCTGTTCAAGTTACTAGCAAAGGAGTAACCTACAGGTGCTATCTCCAAAGCTGATGCATTGTCATCATGGTGTGACTAGTCCTGTGCTGTAGAACACTGAATATGCACTACTAAACTCCCACATACAGAATCATAAAATCATTTGATGGACCTTTAAATGTCATCTGAACCAACTCCCAAACTCGTGATGGGGAAGGAATTTTCATGGGTTTCTTTGGAAAGAATTCCAACTTGGAATATATGGAAAATTGGAGAAAACTGGAGTTGACCATGATAACAAAATGGAGCTGGCTGAAATAGTGAGCATTTCTCCTAATGTACCTGTTTCCTCCTCGTGGCTTGATAAACATGAGATCAGAGGGTTGTTTAAAAGACAGAACAGGAAAAGAAGCAGAGTAGAAAAGGAGACACGTTTTCAAACTTAAAATATAATTTCTGATGTTATTAGTGAGAAGTCACAGTCAGTGGCTTCCCTTGAGACAAACTGGATTGCATGGAAGCCTGTGTTCCTAATCTTCTTTCTCCTGGAAGCTTTCTTTGTCCAATAATTAATTTTTCTGTGAGGTAGAAGTTATTTCATGGCTGAGCAAAAACGGAAGGCAGAAATGCTAATTTCTTTTGCATGAAATCAACTTCAATTTTTTAAGGCCAGAAGTTTTTGGAAATTAAAACTGACCCTAGGTTTTGATCATGCAAAACAAGCTCATGCAAACATTGAAATTTGTTTATATGTGCCCTGTGAATTCAAGGGATTTGGGGTGTTGTTTTTTTTTCAGTTCACTTAATAGGTAATATAGAAATGTGTGAAAATCCTACTTATGTCTCCACTGGCAATAGAGCATCACAAAATCATAGAATCATAGAATCACTAAGGTTAGAAAAGACCTCCAGGGTCATCCAGTCCAACTGTCCACCTAACACCAATATTTGCCCACTAAACTGTGCCTTGTGTAAACCTACAACATCTATACACGTCTTGAACACCTTCAGGCAAAATGTATTTTAGCTTCTTTTTGTGTGTGTGTGTTTTTAATGTCTGCTGCACAGTAACAGATGTCATTGGTCTACAGAAAGTCCAAATGAGAGTTATCTTCTTTTTCCCTTCTGTGATTTGGAGAAGAGAGAGTTTGTTCCTCATCCTTTTAAGCATTCGTTTTGTTTGTCTTCTTTATGGATATGTCTATCTATGCAGTATTCAGATGAAGGGATCATGTGAAATACCTTAGAATGTTTAATTAAAAACAAATATCTCTCCAAGATTCTGCTACTTCTTGTGTCTCTGATGGGTTTGGACAGTTTCCCTGTCATGTCTCCATCACATCCAGAGTTCTGATGGAGCTCGTAGATGGATTACACTCATAAGAGACATCCAATATGGTGCACTTCAAATAAATCATTACCAGAATTAACATGAACAGTTGAAGAACACTGGAATAGTCTCTCTTAATTGATTGTTCTTTTTTAAAAGAAAAAAATAATTCCATGAATATAGTATTCTTGTATTTAAATTTTCTGCCAGGATGGAGTATCCACATGAGTATTTTCCTTTAAATTGTTCTGGCAAGGAAAAGCAGGAGGAGAAGAAGGTGTTTGTGTGCACGTTGATGTGAAACTATGAACACAGACACAGATGAGGGCTTTCAGTTGCTTTAAAAGAGCCGGATGTACCTGAATATGCAAACGTACCCTTGTCTGCTTTGGTGTTTACACCCGACTCAAATGTATACAAACACAAAACAGACAGGTCATTACATATTTTTGCATATATATGTATTTATGCACAAGCACGCAGACACACAGCCGCATGTTTGACAGTTCTAAGGAAAATAATGCTTTGGATAGTCAGCGCATCCAGCGTTGCTCTCTCTGTAGACAGCAGATTTCCTTATGCGGTGTCTGGTCTTTTCTCTGTTGTAAACACACTGCTACACTGATAAAAGTGGAAAAGCGACAAATTTTGCTTGTCCTTTTCACACCACTCCCACTGGTAGGGCTTCTTATTCAGACAGTTATAAAACGACTAACCACGTCTTCCACAATCTCGCGAAATCAGATGAACTAATCAAAGCTGAATTTCATCCAGAGGTCATCCAAAATAAGCTTAGATCTCCAATTTTTATGCTGGAATAAAGGTCCAAGGATCAATGCTAAGGTTTTTGCTGGTGCTTTCAGTTCTAACATAAATCCAGAAACTGAATTCTTCTAACTCAAAGGCAGAATTTCCATTTTGTTTGTTGCAATCTTACAACAGTATTTTCCTATTTAAAATCAGCTGCAGATTCCAGAAAAGGATTTTGCTCTCTATCCAGTGACAGCCTGGGGTAAACTTGAGGTGTCTTTAAGAGAAGCAGACTTGGAGCTCAAGTTCTACTTCAGTTCAGCACCTGGATTAGCTGCATTACTGATTTTATGGGTACTTCTATGAGCATGAAGGAGTTTGTAAGGTTGTCTGGACCAGAGTAGAAATTCAGATGAGGGCAGAAAACTGCTCTTTGGAGCATGTGAGGCTAGGCTAAAGTTAATGACCCAATGAGTTTACATAAAGGCCTGTAATGACCTATCTGTTTTGTGTTTGGATGGGGATGCACGAAGGGCTCATGGTCATAGAATCATACAATTATAGAATTGCTCAGGTTGGAAAAGGTCTTAAAGATCATCAAGGCCAACCACAGCCTAACCATACTGTGGGAATACAAGAAAAACTGTTCAGAGCAGCAGCTGTGGAGCGAGATAAACAGCATGAGAACCAAGGACACCTCTAGAAGAAGAAAGAACGTCTCATGGCTCTGATTGGAGAAGTGCCTGCATGAACAATTGAAGAGTGT